>NC_082343.1:72318401-72525901 GCF_027477595.1 Haemorhous mexicanus
ACAAAACACATGAACCAATGATGCTCAGCACCATTTCAGGATCCCCTTCTAAATTTAAAATTATAGATCAAAAATTATAATAATTTCTTTAAAGCTCGGTTTTCTTTATTTACAAGCTTTACTGAATGAAAACCCCTCCCAGCCTGGTCAACCTGATAGGTTTCTCTGAATGCTACAAGATAAAAAATAAAACCTAATCCTTGCTTGAATGTTCCTGGGATAGGGCCAGGATATTTATATCTTTCCAGGGTAAACCTCAAACTAGGCCTTGTGCTGTGCCAAGAAAAGTCCTGCTAGGACAAGGAAAGAGGAAATTGCTCCTGTTTCCATGTGGACATCAGAAAACGTTGTCTGGAAAACAGAAGATGCCACACAGATGGTCAGAGAGCAACCAGACTTGCTTTAGAAAGCTACACACAACACTCCTCCCAAAACTTTTTTTTTTTGGAGGCTTGTTGTTCTTATGTGTGTGTTTTGGTTTGCTTTTTTCTAAATCAGAACTTTCTACATGAATAAAAAGTAATCTAAGTAATCTAAGTTTCATTTTCAATCAGTACCAGAGACGTATCGGGCACCTCCACAAGTGTGATTTTAATCTTATCTTCCTATGCATAGTGGTTTATATAAGGACTTAGGTTTTTTTCTCTTATATAAAACCTATTTTTTCACACTGTACCTCAAGCCACTGCCATAAACAAGGAATTAAACTACATGATGGTGAAAAGTCTTCACTAGCAGAGCAGCTTCTAAGCCTGCAAGCAGTCTGCTAAAGGAAAAATAAAAGCAACAGATTTTCAGTTTTAGTGGACAAGGACAGCAAGGGCTCCCTTGTTAGCTTCTATTTATGGTCCCACAGCACATGACCTGAATCTCCTCCATACTCATCCCCCTCTACAGAGCCTATAGCTTAGATTATTCACTTCTTAATGAAAACACCACCTGCCAGATGGACAAGAGAATAATTACATTACACTTACATTATTAAAATACATACGAGTGCCGTTTGCTGTGCACAGAGCAGTGCTATACATCTGGGTCTGTGTACAGTAGAAAGACTTTTAGAAATGGGATTTTCCTTGCTCTATTTTATGGTAATAAAGATCAGCATCTGATTCATGCAATTGCTGGATGCAGACCTACCTGATATGGGAAAGGCAGCTCTTGGAGTAATAAGCTGCCTTTCTTTATCATCTGAGCTGGCTGGGTTCTGTAGGCCAGGGTTCAACTACTGCATCCACAACATGCTGGCATTCCCATCTGAAACCCCAAACAGAATGGAGGAGACACCACCAGAACTAAACAGAAGGGCAAAGCTCTAATGGGAGTCATACAGAGGTAGGGACCTTATCTGAACTTGATAAAAAAGCTTTGGATTTAAGTCTAGGGGTGAGCAGAAGTTCAAGCCAATTACGCTCCCGTATCCCTAATACCATCCATGGCACCAGCCAACAGCATGTCCTGCCCTGGTGGTGTGTCTTAGGGAGCATTTCCACACCTCTGGAAAAAGCATCATTATTCATATTTCTGGGAGCCAGGGGTAGAGAATTAGAAACCAAAATGCCTGAATGGGCAGTGCAGCACATAATAGTTTCATCATTAAAAAGATGGCCACAGAGTGAGTCACTGTATGGCCACAGCTGCATCTGCATTGAACTGAGGAGTGCAGAAAATTGATTTCCCCTCCCGAGAAACGTCCCGAACCTCTAATGGTGTTTATCCAGGAGGGCAAGAAGACCAAGGAATGCTTTCTGCTTGCTGAACCCACTTCTCTCTTCCCCCAAGAGAAGCTACATCTTTAACGAAAAAGGCCATGTTTTGTTGAAAACATGTTTTAAAGTTTAACATCCATAAATTGTGCTAACATAGAAATTTCAGTAATACCATTTCTTTCTGCTGTCCCACTACTTCAAATACTACTCAGAAATACTACTCTGGGGCTAATGAGACTTTTCCAGCCTATTCCTACTTTCTTGGCTCCTGTTCCTCAGATGGACCAGAGCTGTAAAAGACCCTCTGGAGACTTATCAATGCATATTTGGAGACACTCGAAGAAACTACTGGTTTAGGCTGAATACATAAATTCTGCCATTCAGCTCAGTGGTAGCAGAAATGCTGGATGGCTGTTGTCCTCACAGGGTGAAACAACAGGAGCACAGTGTTCAGTGTACACTCGGTTCACTGCCTCTGCTACTGGGAAAAACAGTAAATTTTCTCCTTAGAAGGATGATCATGTTTTGGGTAAGTAAATAGGATGGAAGCAGTCCAGAGCTCACACTAAGCAATGCTACAAAAACCTTGTACACAAGCCATCCTGTCTTTCTGGCTGACAACTAAACACATATTTCCTTGAGGGAAGAAAACATCTCAATCAGTTTGCCTGAGACCCGAACTTCAGTCCTAGCCAGACAGCAGTCCTAATTTTACCAGGAGCCAGACTCCAGCCCTGGATGGTTTCCATCAGGATTCCATTAAGCCTGTGCATGTGCAGCTCTCATAATTTGCAAGAGCCACGTGTGTGTTCAAGAGCAGATTTGGATGTTGTGTTCGCTTCTGGCTTCGTAATGGTTCTCATGCCCCTTAAGAAACAGTCTGTTTTCTAGAAACTTAGTAATTTCTTAAATATGTTCAAAAGTTTATCCCTCTTATCTGGCAAACAAGATTGAAATTATCAAATGTTTGTAGCTTTTGTTTTTACTTTTGAAGACAAAAGACTGTTTCTCTGAAGGAACATGTTGGTTAGACTGCATAGTTTCCTGCTCAGGAATCTTTTTCCTTTACCAACACCAATGTCTGCAGAGGTCCTGCCATGTACATCTCCTAGTTTGTCTCCTAGGCTCCACTGAGTCAGTCTAAGGTGTCATAGAACTGGACTAACAACTATTTTATGAAACCACCTCAGAACACAGAATACCCAAAGAAAAGAAGAACTTTGCACAAGAAATAGTTCAGGTAGCCTGTGATCCCAAGCAATTTCCATTGTTCTTGGCAAGAGCAGGGTATAGATCTAAATTCCCAAACGCAGCAATGTTTATTGCACTAGCTTGGTGATTCACTAAGTACAGGATGTGCCCAATTATTCTGTGTATTTTTCCAATCCTATTTCATAAACTTCAGTTGCACAAGTACAGGAATACATTCTTTCTTTCTTGTCCATTAAAATTAATTTAAAGAAAGGCCATCTGACTTGAACAATAAAATCACCAACTGGCTATATGTGTGAGGCTTTTTTGTTTTCTTGTTGTAACCATGGAATCAAAAACCTTGGCTGTTAAGAGCATATATTCTGTGATACAATCGCTTTATTTTTTGTCTCAACCTGCTGAGAAAAGTTTTGCTTTTAACTTAGGATGCTGGGTTTGTTCCAAATCCAAAAATTAAAAACAGCAGTTCTGAAGGACATGGATATCTAAGCCAACAACATTTGACTGTCTAACATAAAAATTAGCAGAACTGTTATTACTAAAAACAAACTATTAGATCTTTCCAAGATAAATAAAAACTTAGAATTCTGACTATCAGTCCACAAACAAAGCTTCTAATTTAGTTTGTTTGAACACAACACCATGGATAAAAGAGATACAACTTCAATTTTTTTATTTCTAAGTTAATTTCACTACATTAAGCAAGCTGGCTGTAAACTGAAGCTTCGCCTCATTTTCCTTCCAAGATGTCTTACTACAAGTAAATACAAGTCTTTGAATTATCATCAAGGTGACAACCATGCTCCATTGCTACACATTCAAGATTATTTTATGAATGAAGTGTGGGGTTCGTGCAAAAGCAGCAAAGGCAACAACATGCACGACAAATGCAGTGCAAGGTCCCCGACTCCCAGCACAAGGCACATGCAGCCTTTACGAGAACCCCAGCAGCCAGGATGCGTCCGTTCGGCTGGGATGAAGCAGGTTTCACCTGGAGAGCTCACATCACCTACCTGAAGCAGATGAGGCAGCATGAGAAGCAGTGGCTTCCCATAAGCTTCCCATAAGGCTCCCTCTGCTACCACAGATGCAAAGGAAACCTGGGTTTCTTAAACCTCCAGCTAGGATCACCCTGGCTGTGTCCACACATGTGGGTGGTCCAAAGCAGCTCTGAAGCAACCCCCATAGCCATCCCTCCCACTGTAAGCTGGCTTTCTTCACAGGGTGGCTCTGCTGGGTCAAAATAATATTCCTTTCAGAAAAAACTAAAAAGGAAATTCAGCTCCAGGGATGTACCAAATGCCTTCACATCTTTGAATTAGGATTGAAGTGTATGAAACAAGTAGTGCTTTGGGCAGATTCAACCCACACAGGCAGTGGGGACATTTAGTCCAAAGGACCAGACAAAATCTAGTCTGGAATAAAATGTTCAGAATATAGTGTAGATACAGGAGCCTCTGTACCTGCTGTTTTGATCTACTCATCCTCTCCCACTGTGCCACACAGCAGGTAAAGCCCCTGTCTAGCATGGTGAGCTGAAAGGCCAGCCAGTGCCTCTTGCCATGTGTGCAGGACAGACATCCAACATATTTTTCATGGACAGCCAAGTATTGCACTAACAAACCATTTTATGTTCTAAATGTGAGGATGAAGGTACAACCTTCACACTCTAGATGACAAATTCACAAGGCAGATCAGAGTTCTGATCCAGCTTGTAAGAGCTCCTCTCTGACAGGACCTGCACATCTGCTGAACCCCATCATAGAAAGTGCACCAGAAGCGGCCGCCCGCTACAAACCTGAGGCATCCACACCACTGCACAAGGCCAAGCAACACCTGAATCACCACTGATGGGAGCCACGAATGAGATCACCCACTCTTCCCAGCGGCGCTCAGACAGCTGAGCCCAAGCTGCCCTGAGACACTCGCATCTGGCAAAGCCGTGCCATCCAAACCAGGTCAGCCAGTTTGAAGCAGGCTCACCCCCGCTCCTGGCAGCAGAGGTTTGCCTCCAGCAGCTGCTCAGCACTTCAAGGAAATAAATGTCACCTCACCACTTTGTGCACACACCCCACAGTCACAGTGACTGGTCAGGCTTTGCAACCTCACTAGGAAGAGACACAAGAGTAAGATAGGCCAAATTAAAACCCTAAGCCCATTAATCACACCCTCATGACTTCAGATAATGCAACGTGCAATGTGCACCATATGCTTATGTAGGTCTTGCCCTTGGCCATAATCTAGATTATGGAATACACTTGGAGCAGGGCTGCGGTGAAAAAATGAAACAACACAAGGCAGGAGGGACAGGCAAGAGTCCCGTGAATTCACTCCCTCGATGGAAGGCAGTTATGCAAAGAGTTCATACCTGAACTCAAATGGCTCAATTAACATTCCTGAAATGAAACTCATCAATTCTTCACATACAGTGAGACCAAAAGTGATGGCATGTACCCACTCTTTGACACCCTCAGTGCTTGAAGTGGAGCTCAAATGGATCCTTGCTGCTTTGCAAAGTTCTCTGTGAAGAACTGCCAAAAGAACAAAGTTATGTGAAATATCACTTTATCATTCCTACAGTGGAAGCAATCACAGAAATGGCAGTGGAAGAATGCAGCTGAAGTAGCTTCCTCTGGCCTGCTGCAAGGCACCAAGAAAGCTCTTCAGCCTCACTGGATTAATGCAGGGATCTCTGCATTACAGTGATTTCATGCCACTATTTGCAGACAGTGTTGCATGATATTTGTAGAGCTGCATTAATAGAAATCCTTTAAATAAACAATGCAAGTGAAAATTGGACATACTCAAATTGCATGATCTCCATGCTATGCTAAATATTAATGCTGTTTGGTATAACTGTAGACTACTTCGCATGGAAAAAACCATTACTTTTGAGGGGGAAATGATCCATGTGGAGATATACAAAGATTTAAAATCAAACACATCAGAAAATGAGTATTCCTATTTAGACCAATTGCTTAAAGTCAATTTTTTTTTTCTATAAAACTGCTATATTTCCAACACATACACATCTGATATAGCAGGTTTACAGTGCGTAGATGACAAGTCCCAGAGGGAAGCTGTCCCTGCAATCCTTTAACACTTAATCTGTTACACAGAATCACAAAATCTACTAGGTTGTAAAAGACTTTAGAGATCATTGAGGCCAACCTATGACCTGACACCACCCCCTGTCAACCAGACCATGGTACTAAGTTCCCCATCCAGTCTTTCCTCTAATGCCTCCAGGGGTGGTGACTCCATCACCTCCTTGGGCAGCCCATTCCAATATCTAACCACCATTCCTATGAAGAAATTCCTCCTGATGTCCAAACTAATCCTCCCCTGGCACAGCTTGAGGCCATTTCCTCTCATCCTGTCACTGGTTGCCTGGGAGAAGAGACCAACCCCACCTGGCTACATCCTCCTTTCAGGGAGTTGTAGAGAGCAGTAAGGTCCCCCCTGAGCCTCCTTTCCTCCAGGCTAAACACCCCCAGCCCCCTCAGCTGCTCCTCACAGGACTTGTGCTCCAGACCCTTCACCAGCTTCACTGCCCTTGTCTGGACATGCTCCAGCCCCTCAATGTCCTTCTTGCACTGCGGGGCCCAGAACCAAACACAGGATCTGAGGTGTGGTCTCACCAGTGCCAAGTACAGAGGAAGAATGTTCTACCAACAGCCCTGTTCTCCAGATACAAATCACCTGATTTTTCATTCTATCTCCCAGTGAATTTTTTTCTGCCTTCAGATAGTGAAAGATTGCTTCTAAGTGATAAAACTGTTAATTCCTACAACTGCACCTGGCAGAAACAGCAGGACACTTTAAACAATGTAGTCCGCATGTAAGACATTTACCTTACAGGTGACTTTTAATGCACACAGTAGAAAATGTCCTTCTGTCTTCATCAGAAGTTGCTATCAGCTCAAAATCCAATTAACTTAATAAAATAAAAGGAGGAAAAAAAGAGGGGAAAAAAAAGACAGAGAGAGGTTGCTGAGAACAAGGGTACGACAGAACTGCCCAGAACCTCTTTTGTATCTGAAGTCCCCTTCAGCCCACCTGAAAGGGCTTGTTTACACCTAGGCAGAAAGCCTAGACTGATGCTAGGATTGGGAAAGTGTCTTTTTCTGACCTAAAGAGGGCAAATTTAGATACCTGTGGTACGTAAGTGCTATAATGGAAATTTGGGAAGTAGAGTGGGTTTCCTAAAGAGAACAATTCAACATGGCAGGTGTGAGCTGTGTTGTGAGCTTTCCTTTTCTGCAGAGAGCACCTTGGACACACACAGCCACTGCAGTAACACCTGCAGGAGCTGATGGGGGGAGGCAGCCCCAGGTAACACTGCTTCACCCTGAAAGAAGCCTGGAGTGCAGCAGGCACAGTAAGAAACACTGCGGAGGCAACTATTTTGCCTGAGCTTTTCAGTTTGAGTAATCTTAGATAATATGAGTGATAACAGCAGGTAATAAAAAACCACATAAATATACAACCTTAAGCCTCCTGAACTCCTTTGATCTCAACAAACCATGCTGTCAAGTACTTGCAATGCTGTAAACCTAGCCAGGATGGTGGGGGAGACAACAAAAACGCACCACCAAGAATAGCACGCCTCTGAGAACTGATCAGTGCTATCTGCTCTGCTGAAAAGGAAGCCACAGAGCAGGGGAAAGGAGAGCACGCCCTCCACAGCCAGCGCTGTGCCTGGGGACAAACACCAGCTGGCATTCCCATTCCATGCACCTCTCAGCTGCCACTGCACAGCGTGGGTGGGCACCCCGCCTGCCCAGCGGGCACAGGAAAGCCATGCTCTCTTGTGCTTGGGGTAAGCAGACTTAAAAGGCAAATACCCTTCTTGGACAGGGACTACAGGCACAAAAGCACAAGCCATGACTTTTATTAGCAATCCCTGTGCTGGAGCAAATGCTTTCTCTAAACATGTCGATATGCACCATTGGAAGTGGACAATGCTTCTACCCCCTCACCACTCTTGCTGATAAAACACAAAGGTACCATCTTTAGTGACCTTCCTCTTTTAACTCCCCCTCAAGCCAACAGTAGCCAACCACTAAAAATAAAGGTAAAAGCTCCTCCATGAAGGTTCTAAAGACGACAGCAGTGCTGCATGCCTCGAAGGAATCATTTGTCCCCTAACATTTCAGGCATTCAGACAGAGACGGACAGAGAGACACTTGGCTTAATGCTCTTTCCCCTCTCCCCTCCCCTCCTTCTTGGAAATGGTATTCTGTTTGAACAGTTTGCCCCGAGTACCCCTAGCCATTCTTGGCTTTAAATGCCTCCTTCCTCCAGGAATCATTTCAATGTAGGCCACTCTATTTATGCTGCTCTTCTGTAATCGGGGGATGAAAGAGTATCGCTTGCAAGACATGCCTGCCTGGTTCACAACCTATCTCCAGGCAGTGCCAACAATAGGACTGCTTACAGCTAATCCATTTACTTGGCTTACCTGTTATATTCCCATCCCCTTAATAAGCACTACACAGCAGCTTCACCAAACTTGGAAACTGCTAAATGACCCGTAGTAACCTCCCCTGCGCCATGTACTTGGAAAGCTGCGGATTTGGATTTACACAGAAGCAAACCAAAATTGTCATAGAGCTTCCAGTGGCCTGCCTTTGAGAGAAGACATCTGTCCCTGCATGGAGACAGTGCTTTTTTTTTTTTTTGTAACCATTTGTGGATACAAGCACCTCCCTCTCCATGGCTTACTTTCAAGGAACAGAAGCCATGTACAACATAAATAGCAGCTCCCTTTTCAATGTCTGGGGGGGAAAAAAAAATCACATGATACTACGTTTTTCTATACCCTCATGCAGGCAGAAAAGGTTCCCAAAATGCTGCTGACCTCTGTGGTAAAAGGGTATTTAGCCTCCTGCAAGTGGCTCTGAGATGCTGGAACTCACAGTTTCCTTTCTTCCTTTCAAAAAGTAGCAGCTTCAGTGCTGCTTGTCCCTGCAAATTGCTGTGCAAGGTAAGAGGCAAACAAAAAGTGGCAGAAAACAGAGATTGGAGCTCCAGTAGCTTCAGAAGAGCTGCAGCTCCTGCATCTACAAAAGCCCAAATTCTTCATCACATGCAGAACAAAATAGGGAAATGGTTCAAGAACACGGAATGGAAGACCCACATTATTTCTACTTAAAACAAAACACTTAACCTATTTGGGCAAGTAAAGAAAGCTATCTTTCCCAACACAGAGGTCTAGAGAGGGAAGGGGGGATTTTGGAACCCTAGCATCAGAAATATATTCAATTACAATGCTAAACAAACAAAAATCCACAAACTAAATTCAATTAAAAGTAGAAAAAAAAAATCAAAACCCCCACAAACCCTGATATTGACTAAAACAATTATTAGTAGAAGAAAGCTTCTAATAGAACTGAACTTTAACGGAGACTCCAGCTAGATGCTGGGGAGCAAATAAAGAGACTCATTTACTATCAAGTGTGCTTGCAAGCAGGATGCACTGAAGTAGCAATACTTACATAAATTTTATTAAGAAAAGTAAAGGACTACCAGAGTAAAGCCCTAAAAGATACAACTTTCAGGAGGAGAAGGAGGAATCCGAGGATGCAGGTTATCTAAGAGAACACTGGGTCATTTGTACCTTCCCTGTGCAAAGTTCTCTGATAGCAGACATAAGCTGATGTTAACACAAAAAAATGGAATACCAAAAAACTCAAACAGTGGCTTGACAAGTTCAGAGAAGAAAAGAAGTATCAAACTCCTTATAACAAAAGAAAAAAAAAAAAAAAAAGAAAGTAATTAACCACTGGGAAAAAGAATTCCAAAAGCTTCATCATCTTAAGTCTTTAAATCAGAACTGGATGCCTTAAGAATAACCTCAAGCTCAGCCAGAATTCACATCCTTTATGCAGGAAGTATTAGATGAAATTTGATGTCCTGTATGTCACACAGACATTAGATCATGGCCATAATCGGTCCCTCCAGCTTTAAAATCTATTAATTCTATTCTATATGTGCTAGGAACTCAATTACATTTTCCAACCATCAAAACCTATACAAATATTATCACATTGCTGCAAAAGACAAGCTAAGAAGAAACAGTTCATAAATCACAAAGCACTGCAAAATGAGGATTCTTAGCATGATGAAAGTGTATTAATAAATCATTTTTTTAAAAGGTGCTTTATAAAACTCATCTAGACCTCTGCCAATTCCTCCTCATGCTACCCCACTGTTAAAACACAATTTTTTTAGTAAAATTTAATGGTTAACAAATAGTATCAATAATCCAAACAAAATGGGTTCACCTATTTTCTGCTGCTTGTCTGGAAAAAACACCAAAAAACAAGACTAAAGGGAGGAAAAGTCTCTTTTCAAATACAACACCTGGATCCTAGTTAATAAGAAGTGCTCTCTTTACAGATGCATCATTCCAAAATGGAGAAAAAAAATTCTTAGAGAATAAAAATACTTTGAGTTGGAGCAGCAATTTCCATTATTAGCACTAGAACACATTAGCAGTTTATGTCTTTCTCATAAGGATGCATCCTCCCTTGTGGCTGGCCTGGATGAGAGACTCACAGTGCTGGGTGCTACATGAACACAGAGTACCAAGAAATGTCTGCTCCTTCAAACAGCTTGTTTAGAGCAAGCTGCCTTTCCCCACATCTCAAGGAAATGCAGCAGGCAGGTGAGAGAACTGTACCTTTTGGAAACTGCAGCCGTACTTTGTACCACTCCAACATCTCTCTCTTCCCTGTTGTGCCATCACCTCCCATCCCTTCTTGCTAAGGTTGAACAGTACACGCTTACTTAGACCTGTGAGAAGATAAATCACAGCTCCTGATACATTAAATGAAGTAGATGGGGCTCTATCATCCTTCTACATTAATGCCACTTTACTTAATCCAATCTCTTTATTTCACTCAAACATTAGGCGTAGTTTTCAAATTTGCATTTTATTATTAATGGAAAGAATTTTATGGTGATTTTTTTCCCCTCCCTAACAAAACAGGGGGAAAAAAAAAAGAGGCCTAGTCCATTTTTTTGAGAACAGGCTTTTTCTTAGTAATAAAAAGGATCATATGACAACAGTTTTGCAGTGTATCGTGCAAGCTCTGCTGGAGTCAATCCAATTTCTATACAAGTGCTGCCATTTGGACAACAAAGCCGCCTTATTGAAACGGGCAGGCTTCATCTTAATTCTGGCACTACTGAATGGAGAATACACACTAGCTGGAGAACAATGAACCAAGAAAAGAGTTACAAATCTCTCGTGACAACTGCACGCCAAGGAAGAGAAGACGCATTATGATAGTGTTGTTTGCTCTGCTTCTTCCCAAGACCACTTTCAAACAAAGGTGGCTTTTTTGAGCTCAAAGCTGAAGGCTCTTTCCAGATTTTACACATGTACCTATCTGCACCATTCCTTGGACAAAGGTGAGGAAAAAGAGGCTCCCATCCTCCCACTCCCTTTCTTCTCCTGCCTGCTTTATCTGTCACCCCTCCTATTAAGAGCCTCCCCTCCTATTTTCACATTTAAAGCACATACAGCTGGACTGTTGTATTGCTCTGGGGAAAAAAAGTATTTGCCCTTTATTAAATTAACATACTTCTCAGCGAAATTTAACTTCTGAATTCCTGAGATTTTCTGAAGTTAGGCTTAGTTCAAAAGTGCCTGCCTTGACCTTGGCTCCTAAAATAAGTTTGGCTCACACTGGTCCTCAACTCTCCTGGTGACACAAGCAGAAATTCCCCCCAACATGATGCATTTTGATGAACCATTAAATAAAAGTTAAAGTGTTTATGTGGCACAATATATTGCGCAAGTGTGCATTACAACTCCTACACAGAATAGTGTGCATAAAATCCCTTACAGAACAGGTTAGAAAATGCTGTGATCTTCCTAGTGTTTTCTCCCAACAGGCATTTTTAAGTGGGAGTGTAAAAAAACAATATAACCCCATACAGGGGAAAAAAAATACAATTAAATCTCAAGGTAGCAGAAGATTACATGCACATCACTCACTCAGTCCTGCCAGTGATTCTCAGGTGACAGCGTGTGACACTACTGGGGGAACACACACCTGGGCAGAAAGGGATGGTGACTCCGAGCCTGGCTCTCACGTGCAGTGAAGCTTTTCACTTTGCTTTAGTTTGCATGGAAGAGACTGAGATTGCATCCACAGGAGCTGACCAAACCTTTTCCTGCAATTGAAGGCAATTTCATCCGTGTTTGCAGGAGTTTCAGGAAACCTGGCAATGGGTATTTCTCCTCACCACAGATGACTTTGGCTCTTCAGGCTGCTAGCTTTTTGGTAGGGTAAACACAAGGACATATATACACCCATATAAACATGCACACACGTAGGGAGATAGGACAAAACCTTGTGAAACCTGCGAAACAGGCCAGCTCAGTCCATGAGCTTCAGTGTAATGAGGTTCTTAAAACCTTTCAGGTATTTACTCTGGCAAATACAACCTGATAATACAGGTATTTGTAATATAAATAAATTGCAAGTAGGTGCATGTTTCTTTTTTTTAATTAAAGCAATTACAATCTTTAAAAGATTTGAATATAAAGCTTTGCTTGGTAATTCTGGTAAGAAGGATCCAGGAAAATACTAGCTTCAAAGACTCCTGGAGAGAAACACCAACTCATCACAAAATGTTAGACAATTTACAAAGAGATCTTTCAAGGACAACAACTCAGCTTTTTCTTCATATTCCACTAGTAAAAGCCAACAGGAGTTGAGAGACTAACTCTCCTGGTATACCTGAAAATCTTCTCATTATTCTTCAAATTGAAAACTGGAAAGCATGAATGACTTTTAATTTAAAGGCGTTTAAACTAAAGCCTTTTCTGTCACACCTGGTTTCAGAAACTTGATGATTCTAATGCTGATTTGTACAAAATGTCCTGTGGAAAGGAGGAAAGGAGGGTCAAAAGCAGGATGAGTACCCTTCCCATGCCCACACATACAAGATGAGAAGGAGAAAGATCTGGCACTTTCTTTTCCTTATTAATAAATAGCTTTTTCACTCGGCAAAGGATTTTCACTCAGCAAAAAGGAATTAATTTTATCTCCAGTGGATTGCAGCATCTTGGCAGGAAACACAGAACATGAGTTTAATCTTTCTAGACCAAGTCCTCAAGCTTGGCTGATGTGAACAAAAATATGCAACGGGAGTTTTTCTCTCTGCAAATAATTGTATGGGAGGGAGATGAAGCAAGTCACAGGCCTAATGAGCAGAATTGCTCAGCTCAGCCATTTTGCTGTCCTGCAAGAGAAGCACAGCTTTTGTCTTCTTTGACAAATAGGAATCTTTTGAGACTAGGAGCCTGGGCCCACAGTCCACAACAACCACTGCTCTCTTACCTCTACTATGGATTAATGAAAGATGGGGTGGGGGGGGGGGAAATAAAAGCCCTGTAAGCCAGGAAATCTTGAGAACATCAGAAAAAGGTAAAATGGTAAGAAGACCAGATACTCAAAGTACCTGGAGAAGACCCTTGGAGCTAGAAGGAATGTGGTTTGGAGCACGTGGTTCAGGCTGGGGCTGTCCTCCCCAGCTAGATGCAAAGGGTGCAGAGAGACAATGACAGAGCTGGGCTGTGCCTAACAGGTCCTCCTACCAAAAATGAATTACAAAACACAATGTGAAAGGTACCACAAGGAGATAACTACTAACCTGCTAATAAAGGCAAAGGTTGATTGTGTTCAAAAAGCTGCTACACCAGCTACATGGAGGTCTCAATCCTCCATGGAACACTTCCCTTGAAGACCACAGCTAAAGCTGGCTTATACAAATCAGTTAGGAGTTCACCTTTCTGTCCATCAGAGCTGGGGCTCACAGTGCTTACAAACCTGCAAATGTGGGTACAACACACTACATGGGGCATGCACATCACAAAGACAGCTGAGGTCTCCAGCAGCTGTCAGGGATCCTGAAAGCCTCACAGCACTCCTTCATCCCCAGGAAGTACATCCATACCAAGATGATTTGCGTCCAAAGGCTTGGACTCTTCTGGGAAAAAAACCTCCAAGTTGTCATCTCCACTGTGTCAATCTTGATAGAGAAACAAATGCAATTGCCCAATCCACTACAAATACTGAGCAAAATTGCTGATGAGAAAAGATACCAGGTTACATGTGAAGGATACAATGCGCTTTTGTTAAGAAAAATCTACTAACTTCCTCCCTAAAACTTTTGATCAAAGCTCTGAGAGAAGCAACTGAGCAGTGAACAAAAGAACCTCCTTCATCGCTGTTTAACACATTTAAATAGACAGGTGATAAAATATAACTATGATAAAATATATGAGATCTTAGACTCAGTTCTACTTCCCTGCTTGCAATTTCTAAAAAAACCCTTAGAAAATAAAGAGCACCTTGCAAATCTATCATAACAAGTCCCTAGAGAAGAAGATTCAGCCTACAAGGTTAAAGCTGCCACCCATCCTTCACGCAAAGGAAGACAGAAGGTGACTGCTCTGGTGTCTGCCCTTTTGTCCTCATTCAAGTGCCAGTGATTGAGAAATGCAATGCAATTTAAAAAATCCAACAAAGTGAGTTTGTGTATTCTATCTGATTATCAGATGTTTTGAGATTACACCTGAGTAACTAGATTAACAATGCAATAGGAAAGAAATACAGCTTTGACATAGGGAGCTTTTTTGTAATACTTTCTGTTAAAGTATTGTGGAAAGCACAGATAAATTTCCAGCATTTTCTAGCACAGTAATACTGGAAATCTCCTTCATCTGAGTCAGGAATTCCAAAAAGGAAAAGAGATAAAAAAAAAAAAAAAAAGAAAAGAGAAACCAACTGTAAATAAGGAGACATTTAGAAGTGCCCAGTCTATTCAAGGGAACTTTTAAAGTTCACGAACAAGCGCTTTTAAATCTTCTGCATTTGTCTTTGTTTCCAGTATTATAAATTCAGCCCAACCAAGGGGAAATTAACACAGACTCAGAAAGAAGTGCTGGGGAAATAAGATGAGCTCCTTTATGTTTCCCAAGTGAGGAAAGGTCACTCTCTAAAACAATGTAAAATATGGTATTAATTTCACTTGGCTTGTCATAACTCACTGAAGGTCTGAGCCACTTTTCAGCAGCCCGCCAAGCCAGACTGAGAACAATAATAATAGAAAACCAACTCCCAAGTGATAGTCTTTTAGGGCCCAGAGGCTCTCAACACAGAGTGGCAGGCGGCAGAGCTTTTTGACACCAAATAAGTCAGCTTTCGTGCTGCCTTAACACAAACATTGGCTGCGTGCAGATGTGTCCAGCTCAGTTGCAAAACTGCCCCATGTCCCAGTGATGTCCTCTCATCTTGCCCCTTTCTGTCTCAAGAAAAGGATGCTTTTGGGAAGGCATTTAAACATCCTTAAAGCACAGCCTAAACCACTCCCCATGCCCAGCCACATTGACTCTGAAGGAGCAATTATCATGCTAAAGCAAGAGTTTGTAAAATGATGCCTAAATGCGGTAAATGAAAAATCTCAGTATGTACTTTTATTGTTTGGGAAAGTTGTTCACACTGTTCCTTAAGAACTTTTCACTCTTCTGTGAAAAAACAAAGCTGTAGTCCAAAACTGATGTCACATTATGACATTAAATCAACTTTCATTCCCTCCTTTCTGAGTCAGAAGACACAGAAGTACATCTTGCATTAAACCAAAAATATACGGAATATTAGCTTCATACAAGACTTTTCTGGCATAATCCTGCAGCTGTATTTAGATAAAATAAAAATTACAAGTATGAAATTTCAAATTAATTTTCTCTTTTTCCTGCTTAGAATCCAAGTAACTGCTGTTGGGTAGACAACTATGACCACCACACACACCTGGCTAATGAAACAACCTCCCACAAAAATAATCTCTGGAGACAAAGAAAAGAGAGAGGCTACTGGAAGGTAAACAAGCCTTACCACTTAGAAGTACCTAAAATAAGCAGAGGATTACAAAACTGTTCTCAAAACCATTCAATTAAATATGAATTCTGAAATTATTTCTGTTGAGCAGGAATTAGTTCGCCTAGCATATTATGCACCAATATAATTATCAATACATCTTCATCCTGGTACAGAGAAGCAGCTGACAAGTATCCTGACAAAAACAGTGATCCCATGATAACTGCAACTCTCTAATATTTGCTACAGGAAAACAATGCAGAAAATGCCCAGTCTGTTGTTTGTTTGCTCTGAATACACCTAACTGTCTACAACAGAATGAAATTCCTAAGATCTTGCAAAGGAAACGTTCAGGTTTTTGAGTCACCTGCCTGCACTCTGTAGTGAACAGAGCCTTTGAGTCACATGGCTTTGATTGTCCCTGGTACCTCCCACCTGAGGGAAGACAGCTGTAAATGTAAATCATTCCCCACTAGACCATGTCAACATCCTCCACCTTCAAACAGCCTGGTAGGATCATCCCATACCTGGCAACACTTCCAGCAGCACATAGGCAGTTGCCCCACAACCTTGAGGATTAAAATTTTGCTGGCCCACCATGCAAGGAAGACAGAAAAGCTCCCAAAACGCGCAGCCTCTTCTGAGCGAAACCACTTGCACAATGTGGAAGAGGCTGGAAGAGAGGGGAACATCTTTGGATTTTGCTCATCTTGCAAAATACTGAACAACCTTAATTGCTTCACATTTATTAGAGATAATAACAAAGGATCTGAGTTGACTCTATGTGGAAACACAGCACTAATTTGAAATGAACACTCGGGCTGAAAAGAATAAACACAACTCCCTCAGTAGAGTACTGACTGGAGGCGGCAAAGATAGGAAGGCTGGACAACTGTGTCCCAGCACTGTAAAGAACTATTTATTCCTAAAGAAAGAGGCTTGCTTTCCCCAGGTGGTTGGGGAAGAAGAGGCAGAAGGTTCCTAAAGACAGGTTGCTTCTGATCCTCTTAATACACTAGATTAAAACAATTTCATTTCTTTTTGCCAGAGGTCTTGGAAACATCTATATCTTGGCTAGCTTTAAGATACTTAAAAAACAATTCGGTCCCATCTCTTACTATTTATTTCTTTAAATGACAGCATGAGGTATGAAAGACAAGTTCTTGCAGCCAAAAGGTATTTAAACACAGACATGCTATCAGATTGAAATATCACATGCATTTACACTCTTCCCTTTCTGGCTCTCTAGTTCCTGACTCAGACATCTCCTCACAGGATAATTGGAGTCCTGAGGAAGATGGTGAAGTCCCCACCAATGGATCCTGCCCAAATGCCTACAGAAGTCCTGGTGGACACAGCACCCATATCCTAAGAAACCACCCTAACTCCAGCATAGCAGCACTGATATATTTCACACAGTGGGGCCAGGCTCTCCTGGCAGCTCAGGGTGGGGCACCTCTGCCCATGAAAAGGAAAGAGACAGCAGACGTCAATTATCATTTTGCCATCTTAAACACTCTGCCACTGATTTGCTCAATTTTAACATTAATGCACATTTTAAACAGGGAAGGACTCAAGTTCCCCATGGTGAGTGAGCAGTTAGAAGGATTTTCTTGGCTTTGAAGAAGAAACCTCACAAGAACTGCATGGGGAGTGTGCCAGCTCAAGATGCCTCTCTCCTCACACCCTAAAGTCTGACCATCATCTCCTCCTCACAATTCACCCCCCACCCTGTAGCAAGAGACAGCCAGACCCTCAGCCTGAGTGAGTGCTCCCCTAACCCTGCTGAACCTATGACTGGCAAAACACCTCTATGAGAGTGTTAGCCAGGAGGCAGCCAGCACGGGAATGGAACTGGTAATGGGGGTGGGTATTTCATACACCACCACAATGGAGCACTACATAGAGGAGTAAGCTGGACCTCTGTGTGCCCCTATTTGTGTTTGCAACAGCATGCTGGGGAGTACAGATCCTTTTCTTTTGGTTCTCCCTAGCAGAAGTGGGGAGACAACACCAGAGGACATGGAAAGTTGGCAGCCTCCCGACTAAAGCTGCTCTGCCTGGCCTGGAAGCATCCTCCCCACTAGCCACGGGCAGCAGGGTCACCCCCGAGCTGCCACAGCTGCTCCAAAGCAGCAGAGCAGTCTCCAACCTGGCACAGCCCTGCCTCAGCAGCAGGGCCTGTGAGAGACTTGTATTAAAAACAGGGTGGTAACTGCAAATCCTCAGGATCTTTCTGGCTCTGCAGAGCCCTTTCAGAGCCATTAGGCAGGGAAAGGCTGCTGCCCCGAGGGACCTGGAACCACACATGTGCTGATAACCACACAAGTGCACGCACACAAATGGGTGCACAGCTAGAAAAGCCAGGGGTGAAAGGGAATCATGCTTAAATTAAAACCATCAACAAAAATGAAAAAACTTTTTTTCCCTCCCCACTAAATCATCAGAGGGCTTTGAATTCCTTCAGACATGGCATTTTCACATAGACTACCTTTAGGTAAACAAACTGCTTTTAATTAATTTTTTTAGCCCTCACAAGACATTCATTAAATGCACAGCAACTGCAGGACGCAGAGGTGACAGTCTGAAACCTAGTCTAAAACCTTTTTTGTTTAGGAAGCTACTTCACTTGCTGCTAAAAAACAATTTGCACCTTGGATCAAGACCACCACTAAAAACACTTCCTTCTTTTGGGATGAAAAGATCAGAAGCTCCAAACTGTGCCTTTTTCAGAACTGAAGTTCAAAAATACAGAATGCTAAAACTCACTAGTTAACAACCAAAAGGGTTTATATTCATCACCAAGATAACCACAGCTGCTTTTCCTAACCAAAGCGATCCAAATTAACCCTGTGTGGCACAAGCTCATCCCCTTTGCCTCCTGACATGCAGACAAAATTTAGCCTTCATATGCAGCATCAGCCTGTCCTGAAACCCATGGAAAACACAGAGGCTCTCAAAAGTTCTTAAAAACGTTGTGAACAGCTGTTTTAATTCCCCCTCCCATTACACTTACTGGAAAGAGAGGAAAACCACCACCCTGTGCAGCGCAGCCTTGCAGAGCCACACCACCCTGAGGCACACAGCCATGTCTCAGGTGAGCTGGGAAGGTGCCAGATTAAACAAAGGCAAGCACGGGACTGCGCAGGGGCTGAGCCCAGGTTGCTGTGCTGACCTGGCACCTATCTGCACACCCTGGCAGCTGAGAGGGGCTCAGATCATCTCAGCATTGTGCAGGGAGTAGACAGCAAAAACCTTCAGGCAAGCAGTCTCTGCAGCCTAACACCAAATTTCTTCAGATACACAAATAAAAATCACATTCAGTGAACAAATAAAAGTACACCTGAAGCAAGCTTGGCTTCATGTGGCAGATCATCCATCTTCGGCCTTTTTGGAAGACCTCAAACACCAGGGGAAATGCCTGGGTTGGGTTTGACTTTGTCAGAAACCACCCACAAGGTGTGGCAATGGACCAGTGATGGGGAAGGGCCTTTTGTTTTCCCAGCATCAGACCAAAACCCTGCCCAGGTCAGCTTCTGACTGACAGCTGTTAAAAAACCTCTGTGAAACAAGTTGGCTGTTTTAATCCAGTTTCAAGTGGACTGTGTGTAGATCCCAAGGTGGTAAAAGCTTTAGCAATGCAGTGGACAGGAACATGCCCTTCACATAAAGCTCAGTACAAGTACTAATCAGGAGCAGCCATGCAGGAGAGGAGCCAAGGACAGAGAGGAGGCTGGAAATCCAGTTACCCACTCCATTCCTAGAAATGATTCAGCTAGATTGGACTTACAGCAAACAGGCAGAAGCACAACAAGTAGCTTGTCTTTGCTCCCTACATTTTATGAATAAGTATTTCAGCTCCTGAACCCTTGATCTTTCTTCCCATAAAATGCTATTGCAAAAGCCAACTCATATTTTCCACACACATGGAAAAGTATTTGCTACCCATTCAATTTCTTAACCAAACACACACACTTAATATACCAGCAGCTTTCTTCCTCACCCCTTTAGCATTTTTTTCTTAGAAAAATCCTTAAGTTTCTTCTTTTTGGATCTTTCTTTTCAATATTACAATAGTCTTTTTACACTGTGCCATCACTAACTTTTGTGAGCAGCAGAAATCTTCAGGATGATGCAGTAAACATAAATACCAAGATTTCTGCTGTTTACAACCTTATCAGAACATGGTGTTTTCCTGTGAGATTTTCGGTCTTTGAGAGCAGTTGACAAGTGAATGAAAAATCAGTAAATGCCTTGAGTGCACTGCAATAAAATAAATTTAGAAAAAGTCTAAAACCCCCTAAAGCACAGAATATAGGAGGGGCAAAAGGGGTGTTTTGGAAATTGTACACATGCAGTCAAGATGGGTTACTTCCAAAAACATACTTCCAGCTGTTATGTATAAATATTGGCCCGAAAATGAAGCCCTAGACGACATGCTGGCACTTGGTTGGGCCTGTTGGCTGGTGGGGCACTCTAGGGTGACACCATGTACATGCTGTGCTGTCACAGAACGTGCTGGTCCCTCCCGTCCTGGTGTGTCACCACCATTGCATCACTGCCAGTGAAATAACGCAGCTGCCTCACTGCTTTTTTTTTTTTTTTTTCCTTTTTTTAAAGTGACAGCAAATTTCAGTGCAATAAATCTCTGAGCCTGTGCCCAGCTCCACTGCTCACACAGGCCAGCTTCTCTGCTTTGTAGGATCCTTCTTTCTCCCTCAGCATGGCCTCATTTGAGGAAAATAACATTCTCACCACCTGAAAGATGTGAGGATTAAGCTTAAAGTTTGGCAGCCACATTATTGCCTGTTGTTGTCCCTTAGGCTCCTGGGATTACTGCTTTCACTGGCCGTTATCATTGCCCTCCCTGAAGCAAATGAGTTAGATAGTCTCTCCAATAACACCTACAATCCACCACAAACCTGAACACTGCTAAAAGGCCCCAGAAGTCACTGACAAATCTCAGCAGCAAGATACACAAAACTTTCCTGCAGTAAACGCAGCAGCAGCAATAGGTGTGGTAAGTACTCTCACCAGGCTGCTGGCCTTCACTACTGTTCAGCAGGCAGGAGGCCACAGCCAGGCTGCCCACGTGACTTTCAAAGAGCACCTCAGTGCCATAACCAATATGCAGAAAGGTTCATTTATCCAGCTTTATCCACTACTTACCCACAGCAAACCTGACAAAGTGTCACACTGTATAATGGCAGAGCTACCTGTAGCCACTACTTGTCATTAAAGTAGGACACCATAGTCCATCAAAACATCCTACCATATAGTTCAACCACAATTTTACAAAATCCACTTGGTTACCAGCAAAAAAAAAAAAAAAATTAAAAAACCAAAAAAACCCAACCCCATAAAATAAAAATTCCTTTTTTCTGTATTTTGACAGTGCATAAAAAACCCACTTTGTGTGAACTTTCAAAAGGGTTCCCAAATGATGGACACATGGAAAACACTGCTGATCCCTCCAGAGCACCCTCTTTTCATTTTGACAATTAAACACATGAGCATAGAGTTCAGCAGCGTCTGCAGCTGCAAACACTCTAGCTGAAACCTGCAAGCTACGTACTTGTTCAACCAGATTCATGTTATTATCTTTTCCCTTTCCTTTCGTTGTGGCAAGAGTAACAATTTAATTAGACAGGGGAAGAAAAAAAAAGCCCGTATTTATAACTATAGCGCAATACATTATTTTTAGCTAAAGGACTCTTCAAAAAGAAATAGCGCCCAGACCGATTTTCATGTACAACTTCCTGAATTTGTGATTCACAGCCAAATTTCAGGGACAAGTTTAATTTAGGTTTTGATCCTTTTGACCTTGGCACATTAGCAAGAGCTCTAGATTTAGTGCCTGCAGCTTTGCTTCTTCTGAGCTCTATAGATTTAAAGCTCAACAGGTCCACTGGCTACAAAACCAGCAACACTTCAGAAAAGGCAGCCTTTGGAGAAACAAAGCTGTCATCCATCCGACTGTGGCTCTTGGGGAAGTTTGGGAGGTGGGGAGCATTCACCCAGGCACAATACCACACTGATAGGAGAGGGACGTATCCCCTTACGGGAACTGCGCGTCCACAAACAAGTACCAGAGTCACAGGCTGTTCTGTGCCACACGGCAGAGATAGCCCCGACAGGCTTCACACTGCAAATCCACCCTCCCCAGCCACTTTTTTTTTTTTTTTTAACCTAAACTATATTTGACTTCACTGCCAAGTATTTCAGCACAGCTGCTATTCTCAGGTTCTCCTAAAATACACACAGTAGGTACTGTACTATTGCACATACAAACATCTACCTTCCTACCACAGCTATTTATGATTAAAATAACTTTTCTCCATTTCTGATTTCATTTCCTTTCCCTGGGCCCTGTTTTACATTGCACAGGAGGTGCTTCCAACACCAGACCTAGCCTCTAGCATGAAATAAAGAAGTAAAATGTTAGCCTGGTTAGAAGTTTAGAATTTAATGTCCAGTTTCTCTTGTGGGTGACCTACAAGCAGGACTTATGTCCGATGCCTCACAGTTTAGGGAAAAGTAAGGACTGAAAGTCAGCAACTAGCTAGGAGGTGGTGATAAAGAGGAGCTGCCTGGTCCCTCAGATACCACCACTGCCCATTCCAGTCTCTGCTGGGTTTGTAAAATATGTTACTAGGGCTTACACAGCCCAAGTCCTCTCTAAAGATGTGCCCCAACTGCAGCCATCACTGTCAAAAATTGTGCAGGTGCACAAACAGCAGCACTTAGCAATGGCAGATCTTACTCTGCCTAAAAACAAATTTCTTGGGTAAAGAACACCACACATGCTTTTCAGTTGCACTGAAATAGGATAAAATGGTGGCACGCAATTTCGGAGGGACACTTCCACAGTTCAGGGGTTCTCTGTGATGTGATGCAAGAAAAAGAGCCAGTGGCTCCTCTGCATCTGGAAGATGGTCTCTCTGCATTGAAACCCACCCACATTGAAGCATCACCTTCTAAACTTGCCCATACAGACTGGAAAAGCAAACACACCTTGTTTTCACTCACCCTTGCACCAGGCAAGAGTGGAGGTAAAGCATAAGCATCGCAGTTACAGTGCAGAGGAGGCTGTACACAGGAGCAGACCAAGTTTTTACTGAGCTCCAAGCAGAAGCACTGTAAGTGGTTGGGATGTTCCAACAGATGTTCTCAGCACCTGGTTCTTATCCAAACCCTCCCTCAGAGGCATGTGTTCCACTCAGGAGGACCTTGCTTTCAGTGCATGAATTCTTCCGTAATTGAACGTGTTGAAGCCCAAAGCTTCTTTACCTCTCAAAGCTTTTACATGATTCGTAACTTCAGCATGACACTAGCTCAGATGCTTCTGGAGGGCCAAGCAAAACCCCTCCTACTCCCTGAAATGTTAGGCTGGACATAGTTGACCAGCCTCATTCCTTCTCCATGATCATCCTGCCTACTCAGCTGACTATTAAATAATTAACCCACACTGAGGCAGAAGCTCCTTTCTGCCTTATGGAATGGGGACTCAAGTTTTCAGTGTGAAGCTCCTTTGTACTGAACCCAGTATGTCCTAGAAATCTTTCTGTGGGCAGCTGTACTCTGTATAAACAGTAACATAAACAACAGAGATTAAAGGGGTTCATCTCTCGCTGTTTAAGACAAACAAATACAACTGTTACGAATCATTTTGAGGTGATAAGGGATTTGGGGCGAGCAAAGCTGAACCCTGACTCCATGACCCAGTGGCATGTATCCAAGCACAGTAAGAGGAAGCTCCCAGTGGTCCTAAAGCTGGGCCTAGAAACCATGCCAGAAGGGCATAGGCACTAGTGCTGCAAGGCTGCACTTCAGCAGCACTGCACTCTGTTGTGCCTCCTGTTTGGAGTGGCCTCCCCTCACTTACCAGTGCCTAAACTTGGCTGCACCAACTGAAGCTTAATCCCAAGTTTTAGCACAACTCAAGCAGGTGGATACCTTCATACATGCACACACTGAATCTGTACTTTTCTTACACAATTTAGTAGCTTCCTTAAATAGCTGCTGCTTCCAAAGATCCTTAGCCCTCCCTCTCCTTGCTCTTAAGTTGCCTTTTATTTAGAATTCAGGCATTTATATTTCTAGGATGGGAAAAGGACATTTGTGACAAGATGTTCAAGACACCCCTATACATGAGAAATCAGGGGACAGGAGTTTAAACTAAACCACCATGATGTTACTGGTCTGTGCTGCCTCTTCTTCCTGCTCCACAGCCCATTGCTGGAGGAGTGAAGGAGCTGCTCTCCCTGGTCAGCACTGTCAGATCCCCAAGGCAGAGGAGGGTACTCTTCTTGACACCTGCCCATTTAAAACAACTGCTGGATTTGCAGTCAGAGAAAACCCCCTTTCTGTGTCCTGCCCTCAAGATCAGACTGACAAGGAAGGCTGTTGGAAGAGTTTTTTTGTCTTGACTTCTCAGCAGCAAAATACACAAAACTTTCCAGGGATCTCAATGGGATTCCCTGGATATTTCATTTAACAGATAGGCTGCATCTGCCTTCCATTTTTCCTGGTATCTGCATGCAATACACAGCTGTTCTGGTCTGTCTTATAACTACAGGACTTTGGTTTGTCATAAGGTAACAGAAAAATGCTTTACCTGACGTGCTGTAGGCCAGATTTCTGAGAGATTTTGGAAAAAAATGCTCATTGGCACGGGTGGCTAGACCAGGTCCATCCACTTCAGGGCCTCTGTAGGCCAAAAAGGTGCACATTTCTTTTGCAAAAAAGAAAATTACCACAATGTCAGAACCCCAAGTAACACGGTTTTCTTTGAATTTTTTCTACCTACTTTTCTTATCTTTCTACTGAAAGAAGAGGTTTACAGCATGGAGAGTTGCATCAAACAAAACTCTGCTCAACAGCCTTATCTCAAACCCACAACATGTTAATTCAAGGTTGTTACCTCTTCCATCTCCTTTCCATGCACACCAGCAAACAAACAAAATACACAAAGGGCACATGGAGAAGCCTCAGTGCAGTACAGACAGGACAGATTTTCTGATTCAACTTCAATCTCTTCACTTTCTTGTTTTTCACGGACACTAAGAAATATGTACAATTCTTTTATCTACATAAATTGCCCATTTCTAACTGATGCAGGCTTCAATGGATGACCAGCAGCATGGAAAACAAAAGTTACTTAAACTTCTCCACTCTCCATAAACGCAAAGGAAAACCTCAGCTGGCAGCCAGCACACTGCAGTACTGATGCTGTTCCTAAACCTACAAACCAGTCCTCAGCATGTGCTGCTGCAGACACTTAACTGCACTTTAAATGTGTACATCTGAATGTTTCTGAATGTGCAGAAACCAGGCAATGTAAATAGAAAGCAGTTTTAACATGACACAGAGACACAAGGTAATGCTCCCTAGGCAGTACGCAGCTAAAGCT
Source organism: Haemorhous mexicanus (assembly GCF_027477595.1). Taxonomy (NCBI): domain Eukaryota; kingdom Metazoa; phylum Chordata; class Aves; order Passeriformes; family Fringillidae; genus Haemorhous; species Haemorhous mexicanus. The sequence goes on from NC_082343.1 coordinate 72,343,634, forward strand.
TCAGCCGCCAGCACGGGCTACATGACAGAAATGCTCCATCGAGCCAGAGCTACGGCTCTGCAAAACTGTAAATGATTACAGAATAATGCCCTGCAATCAAAGAACAAAATGTGTGCTGCAGATTAATCACTTTCCAAGACGGGAAAGGAAAGATAGGCTTGAGAGATAAATCTGGCTGGGGTGTTTATGCAAGCGTATCGTGCTCCTTAGTACTGAATGTCCCAGAACTTACAGAGGAAGTAAACAATGTGCTGGGGGGGTGTGCGGGGGGTGTGCGAGGGGTGTGCGTGTGCCCGTGCTCACAACCCCAAAGGAGACAGCTTGTGAAAAATGCTGAACTTTCAGTTATGAAACACCGGCGTCGGGAGTCACTTTATTGCCAGCTGTACTGCTCCTGCCTGCGAAAATCTAAAACATGGAGCCCTTCAGACACAGCCGACGCTTCTCTCTGGCATTTCAAGCTTCCCTACAAAACTCCACAAGGATGCCCACGGACTCCTGAGCCCTCTCCCCCATGGTGCCTCAGCAGCTCCAGCAGTACATATGAAGGCAGGAACTGCAAGCGCTTCTGGTTGGGATTTACTTCTGGAAGCAACCTACATTTCCAGCGTCCCTCTAGCATAAAATCACACTGCTTTTGGCTGTTTAGGCAACGCCAGCTTTCATGCCTTCCTCTTTTCTCTGTAAACATATTTACATTTCTAACTCCTAACTGGCTTAACACTACACAGGCATTTCGAGGAAAACTCTACCAGCCCTTGAATTACATGCAACACTCTGACAACCAATTACAAACACAGTAAACTTACAGCAATGGGTGCAGGAGAGGCTGGTGATACGGATTTAGTTCAAGGGCTGCACAGGTTCGTTGGGACGGCTTTTTGCAAAAGCTCACCGGGGGCCTACGCCACAGTAGACTGAGTCACCCAAGTGACACACATTACAAAAAAGTTAGAAAATCTTCATGCTGAGAGTTTTAGTTGTCATCAGTGACTTTGGAAGAGGTAGGGATACCATGCTACAATTCCTCACCTGAGGATGATGGTCTTATACCAAATTACTTCCACACAGGAGCTAATAAAAATTTCCTAAAAACTAAAGTGAGAAAGAGTGCTGGGGTATGCAGTGCAACAGTGCTGCATATAGGGAAAATACTTCACAGACACCAACTACTGAGGTTCCTTCTCCTTGCAAATATCTGGCTCTGCATTAAAACAAATTAACAATATGCTACTAATAACAAGACTGTGATATAGCTGTGAGGCTCCCCTAAAGGAAAATCCTAGCAAATGCTAGTAATTGATTCAGCAATGTGCACCAGTGCAATGGCACAGGCGTCTCCAATTCTTGGGAACATTACATCCACTCTAATTCTCCCCCAAGGTCACCACAACCATCAGAAAACCCCCATATGTTGTGACCCAGGGAGCTATGTCTAAACAGCCATTATCAATAGCCTGGGAAACTGAAGCACTGCATCTGAAAGGCATCGGCCACCACAAGTAAACCCCTCAGCCAACCAACCTGCCAGAGTGGCTCGGAGAGCAGTGGCAGAGAACAAACTGCAGGAGAAAAAGCAGGGCGTGCTAGATTTGCCTTTGCACTATTTGTTGCAATGTGTGCTTGCATACACTTTATTGCAATGGAAAGAGGACAGGACACCCTGTTAACATTATTAAAGTTTTGAACTTTTTATCATGAAGGAACAAGAGACTCATGGATGACACACTCTATGCCCAAGCTCTTTAATAGGTCTATACAGGGTTATTCACACCAATAAATGACTTGGTCTAGCTAGCATCACAATTCAGTATGAGTTTCTTGATCTAATTCTGATAACAAAACCACTGACATCAGCTTCCCTAGATGTGAAGGCATTTTACCAGAACCATTAAAGACCAGGCCTGAAATTAGCATCAGAGGCAGAAGGTACAAGAAACCATGAAGCAATATCAGAAAAGGTCAGCTGTATCATTATATTTTCAAGTCTAAATCTATTCATCAAGTCAGAGGGTCCTTACTGGAGGACACAGAATATGCTATGACTATAGACTGTACACTTTCATGCACTTCTAGCCTTCTATCTTTTCTATTTTTAGTGAGGAACTTGAATGTCTCCTCTCTTTTCACAGATAAGGAAGGAAAAAGGAACAGCCCTTCACCATGGAAATAAGAGCAATTACTACCTATACCATTAAATACTTTAGGGACAGCTCAGTAGCCCCATGAATTGTAGAATCTCACACACTGTTTGGTGACTAGGTCAGGCTACAGAGAAGACATCCAAGTCTCTCTGAGACAGGGCCTCCATCTCTTACACAAATGAGCAACTTCTCAGTAGCCAGTATTGTCAGAAGGAACAGGATTATCCCAATGACTAAGGATTTGCACATTGACAGCACCAGGACTGCTTACCTAAGGGTGGATCAGTTAAAAATATAAACAGTGTTCTAAATTATAGGTGGTGTTGTGAGCCCCACCTACACCTTGTATTGTCCAACACTTCCTCCTACAAAAAACCCTGTTTGTTCCTCAGCACTAATAACTTTGCAAACCTGAACTGAAACTGGGATTAGAAACAGGATAAATGGTCCAGGATAGGCAAGCAGGAAATACACAGTCCTGGGGCAGGGGGGAAATGTGGAATGGGGAGCTGGGAAAAAAAAAAAAAAAAAAAAAAAAAAAAAAAAACAAACCAGACAAGATGGACAAACAGAACAGATACGAAAACCAGTAGTGGTGGGCAGAGGTAGGGAAGGTCACAGGAAAAGGAAGGAGGAATGCATGGAGCAAGACAGGGAATCACAGAAAAAGAGACTGGGATGAGAGAACATAGTAAGGAGCTTGGGGAGAATATCTGGTGCTGGGACAGGGCTCATCAAGGAAGCCAATGGATACTGAGGAGGCAAAAGACACAGACAAGCACACCCGGAAGGGCGTATTTCTTTACTCAGAGCCAAGTGCAACAGCTATGGCACAGGGCCCACACAGAGAGCACAGGGGATGAGCTGAAACCCTGAGCACTCCTTGAAGGATCCAGCCCACCAAGGAGAGCGGGGGTGGATGGAGCCTGTGAGCTCCTTACTAATAACAGCGTCATAGCCGGCATGAGAAGTAACTGCAAGTGTTAGAGGCAACTTTATTTCTGACATTTTGTACTTGCCAAGCACTTGACTTTTATATTGATACTTTTCTTCTGTGTAGATTTTTGGGTAAATAAAGAATGCTCTTATTTGGTACTTCTGCTTGGCCCTTCACTGAACAGTGAGAACTATCCACAGAGATACTCCAATGATCTATAGTTTGTAGTCAAACCATGCAAAATCTCCCTGGCAGCTCCTAGACAATGAGGAGAACCCGTAACTGGCACTGCTCAAACCCACCCACTGCCTCATGGTACTTCTAGGGAGAAAGCTGCTGACCCCCACAAGTCTGTAATCACCTAGAAGAATTTGTGGTCTGATACCTGATACAATTTCCTGCAAAAACTAAGGAAAATACCACCTCTGTGGCAATGAAAAGTTTTTGTTGTTTATTTTTTAAAACCAAACACAACCAACAGCCACCAACAAAAATGTAAAACCAGAAAGCAGGCACTCAAAGCTGGATAAATTTAGTAAGATGTCATGACTCAACTACAATTGAAGGAAATCCATACCTAATTTCTCAAACAACTGCTATCATACAATTCAAGCAGTGTTCTTCCTTCAGGCTGAGAAGATACCAAAGACACACTATTTCTCAATTTACTACTTTTTCCCTCTTTTACTTTGAATTAGAGAACATTGTCATTCGACATGCTTAGTACAAGCCTGAATAGAAATGACACGTGAGAAGCTATTGCCAGGGTTAAGTCCCGACACAGCTGTTGGAAAAACCCAAAATGAACATTTTATCCTGGCCAAATCAGTGTTCTTTTCACTATTTATACTCTTGGATCCAGCAGCTGCAAGTGACACCACAGGTCATGTTGTCCAAAACGGACAGGGAATCTGAAGATTCTCTCAAGTTTTGGAGGCTTCTACTTTGGGAGTTCCTACTTCTGTTCTCCCTCTCAGTGCTTCACAGCACTGCTGCACCAATGCTAATTTGCTGCAAGTTTAAGTAGAAAACCAAACTCTGGCCTGAACAGACTTTTCAGCTAAAATTTCCATTCTTCATAAAAAAGTGCCTTTTTCCTGCTTTCATTTTTCAGCACCATAGGATCAACACTGGCTGCTCAGCTGATAATGCCCCTCTTTATTTGAAATTATTTTTCTCCTTTCACCACCCACATTCATCTGGGACTTATTCAGTATTATTCTGCCTGACACTGGTCCAAGACAGCAAATAATTTCTGTAACTGCACAATAAGCTGAGAAGACCCTAACAGAGCTGCTTCATTGTCTAAGAACCCCCTAACATACTGAAAATAAGGCTGAAAAACTTGTAAGGACGCTAGATACAGCTGTGCCTTTAACAGCACAACCTCTCTGGTATTTTACATTTGGCATCTGGCATTTCACAAGCAGGGAAGCATTTCTGCTGTACTTTGGCCTTCTGTCATCAGAGAGAGGTGGAGATTTATGCCCTTTCTCCTTCTAAATTAGACTACTTCAGTGCCCTATTTTATATTCCTCCTGACAGGTCCTTATTTTGTATAAAACAAAAAGTATGACTGTCTCTTTTTGCATAGCAAAAGCCCTTTCCAGCTGAAAGAGAAAACTCCTGCCACCGAGTTAAGTGGCAAGATATAACTTTGCAGTTAAAACTGCAAGGATAAAATAATTTTGCCCAGCAACATATTAATTTCCAGCAGGATTTGATAAAATTATAATTCACTGTCCAGAAAAAGACTAAAACATTAAACATATTATACTGAGAAAGTCAAAATAGGTCATTCAATCAGCGTTATTCCCCCTTCATTTCACACATAATACAAAGCAGTTAAGTAGTTTCTCTTGCAATTAGCATCATCTTTGTCTCCTTGGTGTCTAAAATACACTGGAGATATGAAACTGCTCTGACTGTACTGCAGCCCAGGCCCTGCTTCCCACCATCACCGACTCCTCAATAAATACAAAGGTGAAATCCTGTCTTCAATTATTTCAACAATGATAATTTCCTTTTGTTATTCCAATTTCCTGGTCTATCATCTCAAACAATAGGTCTTTTCCCTCTGATTAAAAAGGAGTACAGGTGCACTCAGGAAGAATCCCAGCATTCTCCAGCTGCTAATGCACATCCCACTCCATCTTCCAACCAAGAACACTTGTTACCTGGCAGAGCCCTGCAGAAAGTGGGCTAGAAACAGCCTCCATGAGGAACGGCGGGGTTTTAAGAGATCTTTTGTGGATGTGAGAAGTCTGACATATGCTTCAAATGCATTTTAATTTAGAAGAATGTTGGAAAGATTTTATTTATGTTTCTAATTAGGTAAACAATATGCTTCTTCCACCTGCTTTGAGCTACCCCACTAGGCCTAGTAGACATCAGATGTCTATGAACATACATCAGGTTGATTTACACCCTACTGCTAGCTCAGAGAATCCTTCCTCCTCCCAGTCCCGTATGCCACTACCTTATGGACTACACACTTCCCCTCTTCTTTGTATGGAAAATGGCCTCACTGTTGATTTTCAAATCCCTTCCTAAGCACCACAGCTCCCTTCCCCATAACTTTATATAGTACAGTTCCTCATAAAAGATTTCTCTCCTACCCCAAGCATGCAAACCTTCTAGCACATTTTAATCAGAAGTATTTTTGCCCTGCATGAATCAGGATGCAAGAGCACTGGGGCAAGAAATAAATCTCAACATGCCATGGGAAGTGAAAATCACACTGTCAACATCATGATGAACATAATACTAGGTCGGAACTTTTGGCTGCGGCACAAACTAGGCTGGAAACCTCTGGCCCAATTCATACAGAGCTCTGACACGACTTCTATTTGCAAATCGAAGATTTTAGACGTAGCCCATTTATACTGGGCTCAGGCTTTGAATTCAAAAAATGCTTCAGAATTTTTACAGCTCCTCAGGGGCAGCATCATTATCAGTGCCAATGTTCTTGTCCTACAAAGGCATAGAAGGGTCAGCAGCCTCCCACTGTAGGTCTTGATGCATACTTAAAGAAGCACCATTCACTCTGAAACCTGACATCTCACACAAACGGTTTTGAGTTCCCCCATACAGTGAAACTCTCAGGCACAACAGATCATGTTGCACAAAAACAGGGACAGCAGTTCCACATGTCTCAGCTTACAAGCATCTCAGGACACGACTTGAACTGGCATCACCTTCTTGTACAAATTCCTGAAAAAAAAATTCTCTGAAAATTAGTCAAGGTCCAGAGCAGTTGTGCAGAACAAACAGTGAGTTACAGGCTTTCAGGAAACCACATCACTGCTGTCTGCACAAAACCAGTCAGCAAAAGTGGTGATAATGTGAGAGCTTGTGAAACACTCACAATAAGACATTCTTTCTTGAGCACTGTTCTCACTTGTCAGATGCCAAATTTTATTTACTAAAGCATATCTGGAACTTAATACGTGAAACTGATAAATCCTCCATGAAGTATTAGCAAATATATTTACACAAGATTGGGGTTCGCACAAAGTCGGAAACTTTTGATCTGGATTAAGTCTCACATTTAAAGATATGTTTACACTGCAAATTTCAAGTAAGAAAGTGGAGTTAACCTTGGTCACAACGTGTCTTTGGAGAGCTGCAATAGGTGTTTGAAGAGATAGTGGGGAGAAGAAAATACCCCAGATACAGCAGGCTTTAAAAGAGCTGCTGTGTGAGTACATATCAAGACAATTCAGTCCACATTCTAGACAAAACAAATATGGTCTTGGAGTTCAGCCCATGTCCTAAAATTATTTCTTTAGAATAATACATTTATTCTTCTGCAACCTATTTTGGAAAAAGCATAGAAACCAACATGATACAGCACAAGAAAACACTAAGTTATAAGGGCAAATGGTCTCCAGAGTCAGAGGTGCTGACTGTCTAGACTAGGAAAGCAGCTTGTATTAGATATTACTAGGCAATTAATACATTTTTAAACAAAGCTTTGTTTACTTAAGTATGACACTGTTACTAACGCTCCCTGGTCATACTCAGTCTCACATGGGGCTCAGGCTGAGCTGCAACCAGGATTTTTGGCAGTGCTGGCTTGAGTCTGTCTAGCACTAATGCAAATGCGTGCTCCTGCCTTGACACGGCCTTTAGCAGGGATGAGACTCAGACCTGCCCTCTTTACTTCATCTACCCATGAAAGCTGCACTGTCATAAACCTACATCCATGCCAACTCTTCTTCATTCCCACTCCCAGCTGAGCAGACGCAGCACCAGGACGCAGAGCAAAGCCCCAGCGGACACCTCCCAATGTTTTTGGGTGTTCCTCTATCTGTCCTCCCACAGCAGTCTGTCCTCATCAGTCTTCCGACTTATCTGTTGTCTCCCACTCCTCTAGGGCTGGGATAAGCAGATGTTACCTCCCTGCTCAAGCCCTGGCAAGCAGCCAGACCTGCCCTTTTCTGCTCACAGGACTCAGGAGCCAGCAAACCTGCTGAAAACTCTTTCCTAGCACTGAGTCCCACCCACTGATCAGAGTCCTGGGAGTGCCATGGCCTCGGCTGCTCCCTAGAGAGAGACAAAGAACTGGAAGGCCAGGGATGGGGAGACAGGCTGGCCTGAAGACACTGCAAGGTTGAGGGCTGGATTGTGAGGAGCCCCCAGGCAGACCCACAGCACAACACAGAGTCTGAAGACAGCCTGAGAGGGAGATGTCAAAGGAGAAAAATGGCTTCTTTGGCAGCACTCCTTCCTCCTGCCCTCATTCCAGAGCTCTCAACTGGGTTTTGGCGTGGAGACGTCAGCAAGGACCCACCCTTCACCCCAGCACGGGCAGCGGGTGAAGGGACGCAGGAGTGGCGTGATCCAGTGACTCACCCCACGGAAATGCACCTGACCACGCGCAGCACGCGGGTGTACAGCAGCCCCAGGCTGCACAGGCAGAGCCCTGCACCCACAGCCTCCTGACCCCCAAAACTGGAGACACACACTGCAAGGGCCCTGACAGCAAGCTGTCAGTGCCACACAGAGTTGTCCTTGCTTCAAGTGGTCCTTCCTCTACCAGTTCCTCCAACAATGGTCCGTGGGCTGCCTCTACCCTTCTGTACCAGCATGCACCGTCCTCACACCTCTCTTTACATGCAGCGAGTAGAAACTTCACCATCAGGGGAAAAATAATAAAGAAAAGCAAAATACTACCCTGCCAAATAAACATGTTCATGTGAGAACCCAGCATTCCATAATTCAGCTCTAAAGTATGTAGCATGTCGTGATAGAACAAGCAATCCATTTAATTTGTTAGCACAAATCTGTTATAAGACCTAATTTTCACAAGGCATTTCTTTACTAGTACAAATCCACAGAAAGGCATTTCTCTGTCTGTGAAATCTTAAGAAGGTATTTGAAAAAGTATTTAAATAGCCTTTCTTTTTAATAGGTACCAGCATACAGATAAAGAAAATTGCCCCAGTAAGCAAAGTCCAGGTAGGACACACACAGACAGAGTTATTAAGAACACTTCAATGCTACTAACTCCCAACCTCCCTCAAATTCCCTGCAAAACAGCATTATAAGCATATCAATCCTTGAGCAAATGTGCAAGGTGAGTGGCCCACAGAAAGGACTCTGGCTTTGAAGGGTAAGATGGGCTCCTCCTGGACCTCACAGCCAGGCACACCACCAGGAGAAACCACTCTGGCAAAAAGCAATGCTCTTCTCTAGCCCTACTGGAAGGCAGCTCCCTTGCTATTTCACACCAGGGATAACGCAGAGAATGGATGCAATCACTCACTTGTTCCCAACTCCTCACACTGTACCTGCATTGCTTTTCATCAGTCCTGTAGACTAATCATCTCCTCGCTGTATCCCCAACCAAAACTGCCAGCTACAAGCCAGCCCTCCACCTCCCACAGATGTGCAACATGCAACCCTCCCACTGGTGTTACAAATGGGAAGGATGGAGGTGAAGTAGGACATAACGTCCCCGGAGTGTCCCGAGACAGGAATGAGAAACTGGGATATGGGGAATTGAAGCACGGATTTTTTTTTTAAATACTGGTATTTGGAAATCGTACAAATCCTCTCTGGTTCTTACACCCCTCACAGGTTAATGATCTGTGACAACCTTTACTCAACACACTGCCCAGGAGATAACTTGGGTAATGTAGTTTAAGAATACAGCAAGACTCCTGCTGTTGCTGGAGATCACGCTCCACTCCAGTAGGGGCCTGTTCTCAATGGCTGTAGGAGCCCCAAGGTCCATCATCCTCCTCCACACAGAGCAGAAGATGACCTTCCTTGCAAGGCACCACGGGGTGCTCCAGCAACTCCTACATCCCCTCTCCAGCCTTGCACACCTGAGCTTTTCCTACTCCCTCACCCCAAAGGGGCTGAGGTCACATCACCACAGGACTCCAGATGCCCCTGCAGTTCCTGGCAGAATGAGAAGCATGGCTCTTTCTCTACTGTCTCAAGCAGATGAGCAAGAGCTGTACCCACCCCTAGCAGAAAATGCTTGGAAACATGCAAGTCTGCTTGGGAAGGTGTTGTCAAATAAATGCCAAATACAGACAGGTAAGGAGTTGGTGCCTGTCAGTGGTACAACTGTATCCCACACGCACATCTAGAACATCAGGAAACTGCTACAGCCATGCAGAGAAGCACGGGATACCCCAACCTGACTTCATCTGAAACAAGTTAGAACAAAACATCTCACTCTGAAGGAAAATCCCCTTCTGTAGACAAGCCACTTTTTAATAATAAGTGCTAAATGGACTATTCAAGCAGGTAATTAATGTTAATTAACATATGTCAGGCCATAAATTGGCTAAATGCACCTCATTTTCCAAGCTTGGTGTGTGGCAATGCTCAGGAAATTGTAACAGAACAGCCTAAGTTTGTAGAAGCACAAAAAGAAGAGCAAATAAAAGGTTAAGCATAATCTTCACTTAACTCATGGTGTGCTGAGCCAGCAGTACAGAAAACTGCATGACTGTGCACATTACTCGAACACTTCATTTTGCTCCTGAACCGCTGCACTACACACATATTGTCAGTCCCAAGAAAAGCCACATCCAAAAAATCCCTGCAGCTCCCTGAGCGCTGCTATCGGCCGGGCCTTTACGGGATCATCACTGTGTGCAGGACCTGGATGCACCTCCTGTTCTAGGGCCTGGCCAAGTTGTGCCCCTTTCCAGAGCCAATTTGGGAATAGCAGTTTTCCGTTGCAAGGGGAACGAATCAGCAGCGGAAGGATGCTCAGAGCTTGCCCTTCTTCAGAGTACCTCCAAACAAGGAGGGCCCCTTGCCTTTAAAGCAAACTAATATTGCCATTTTATAACACTGCCCTTGGGCACATTTTCTGTGACAGACAGAGTAGTAAGGCTTTTTAAAAAACTGGGAGAGAAACAAGAACATGCAGAGACTTTAGTCTAAGTAGCAACTTGCATTAGGAAACACTTTCAGTTTCTCCTTTGGCAATTCGCCACTACACCAAGACCAACTTTAATTGCAGTGCAAATAAGAAACAATCCTCACAAAAGATTTTCCATACTTCCACGCAAAATAGCTGGCTGCCAAAATCTAGCAGGGCACCTTTAGGAGGCTGCCACCTAGAGAAATGCTTTGGCTGCTTGTCCTCAGTTTTCCCTATCTCCAAGGCAATCCCTTCAGCCTCCCTTTGAAGCCAGCACACCCACCGTAGTTTTCTGGGGTGGTTTCACACTTGTTCACGCCGTCCACCCGAGGCGAGCTGGCTGAAACCCATCCAGCCGCTGCAGGAGGGTGCAGGGGGGCTGCCTCAGAGCTGCCTACCTTCCACTCTGGGCTGCTACTTTGTCCACATCAGCACAAAGAGCTTTCACAAAACCACACAGCTAACCCTAATCACTCGCCTTTCTAAATGCACCAGCACGTGCCCAGCCTCCCCTAATCTCCCAGGATTACAGCAAAGTAGTGTAGCACCACCAAAATGACTCGAATACAAAATGGCCTCGAGAGTAAGACACCACTCACTTCACCAGGACAACACCAAGCAGAGGCAAGATGTCCCAGGGCAGGAGCGCCAGGACATTCCTCATCCCCAGCCTCAGTCTCACTCAGTGTTTGTTCAAGCCAGTACAATACATCAGATATAGCTGCCACTAAGGTGATTTAATTTTTACTGGCATTAACTGTGTACTTTCAAACACACAGGTAAGAGTTCGAGAAGCCAACCTCTGACTCTCAAGCATCCTATTTTAAATATGCTCAAATTTTAAATATGTACAAATATTGACACTAATAGATCTATTACAGACAATATCAATTGCATGACTGTTTTAGGTAGCCTTCTGTCTCTGAACAATGGAGGGACATCAATTCCAGCACTGGAAGATTCCACTGTGGGTCTACCTGGCAGTGACAACTATCCAGCAATACCGCATCATCATTGATTCGAAGTTTCCCATTCACATCAAAAGTTGAGTTTATCAGAGCCTGTGATTCTTACCAGCTGAAGACATTCACCAAGGTGATGTGTTTATGTCTGCATTTAACAAGTCCTTCAGCAGAGGTGCTCCTCACTGTCACACTGTGAACCAAACAATGTGAGTGATTCTGGGAGAGCTACTTACTTGGTCTCTCTCTCACTGCTCTAATAGCTGTCACCTGCCTGCGTGAGCTGGGGAAAAGTGAGATCTCTGATGTACATTACAGATATGAAATAACAATATGTGCTAATACCTACATATGGTTTCTACTGGAAAGTTTAAAGTCATTTGTTACTGTGCTACTACAGTATACTCCGCTTTGATGCAAGACATTTGTTATCTAGTGGTTTCAACCGCTGGAACCACACATCTCTTTACACTGCTCAGCACAAAAGTCACTAAAAATGTTTCTGAGTATTTTGTTAAAGCACAACATAGTAATGCTTTGATCAGGTAAGATGCTTAAGCAGCAAGTTTAAGCACACAAGTAATCCCAGTGAAGCCCCAAGGATCCATTCACGTGCTTAAATCCATGCTCTCCTCAGTAGGTCAAAACTTAAAATAATCAGGCTACAGCTTGTATCTCAAACCTTTCTGTACAGATAAATAAGGCGACACAAAAATATACTTAAAAAAATATAATAGAAGGCTGAAAAAAATATTCCTGCTAGCAGTTAATTGGGAAACAGAACCTTTAAATAAATAAAAAAGAAAAGAAGTTTAGAAGTCAATAGAGGAAAAAAAAGAAACTGATGCAGACTCCAGTTTTAAGTTGCCACTCCTGATGAAGACATTGTGTGTCAGTCTGAGGAAGAAGTAAGAAGAAAGAGAGCGGTGTTACTTCCTTCTCACATCTTTGCAAGAAGATGATAAAAAGAGTCCGACACATCTTGCATATCAGCATCTGGCTAACACATTTAGACATCTGTCTACATCACTGGCAAATTTCTCAAGCCTTTTAAAGTCTCAGTAATTAGAGAAGAGACTCATGCATTTGGTACACCAAAGGGACTGCAGCCCTTTGGTACATACTGGCCAATAAAACATGGTAAGAAATGTACAAAGTTTACAAAAACCTCCCCTTCAAAGTAAGTACACCAGCAGCTAGCATTCATCTTCTATGGGGAAGATGAATACAACAGGTGGAAAACAGAATAGGCTTCTCATACAAAAAACAATTAAAAGCAAATCAGTTATATTTAAATTTGGGAATTGCTGGTATCTCTGTATAAAGGACGAGATTCATAGTCTTGCCATATCGCTTAACAAAGAGGAAAATAGTCCCCCTAGTGTACTCTCCATGTAGAAAATACTGTTTCACAAGATAGTGCTCAAGAAATTACAAAATAACATTGTGGGAAGAGGTATGGAATTACTTAAACTGTAGTGAAACTGGACATCTCTACTAGGTACACGGACCAAAAGGTTTTCCAATTTCTTATTTCAAGATTACTAAGGGAAGTGAGTGCTTCACCCTAAATACCTGCAAGATAAAACTTGGTTTTTAAGTCAGCACACTAGTTTTGTGACTGCAGGACTTTGATTGGGTAACAGATACCTGAATGAGGAAAGATCTAGTCATCAGGGAGCTCTGTGAAGTACCTGGAACAGTCGCCTGGCACAGTGAATTTCACAAGGGTGAAACCAGCTCACCCTCGGATCTGTTCCCCCCTCCAGTGATGACGAACACAAATACCGACCTTCCCTAAGTATTCAAAGAAGCCGATACCAGAACATGCATGGAAACCTCTCCAGTGGTTCGGAAGTGTATGGGATTGTACCAACCGGGGCAGCCCGTGGCACGCAGGAGCGTTCAGAGTGTGGCACCTCCGCAGCACTGCACCGTACACTACTGCCCCAGTCAGCTTCAGGCACTATTAACTTAGCCAATGTCCCACCAGGGCCAGGGGGAGGGAGAAGCAAAGGAGATTGTTAGGGGGGTGTATTGGGTAAACCTTATCCAAATTACCAGAAATGTAATATATGCCTTTCTAACCACATCTGAAATATTCACTTCTGCTTTAATGCCCTAGGCAGGAAAAAAAAAAAAGAAAAAGTGATAACTGTAACTTTAATTTATAGCTCTTAAAATAATTGTTTGAGGAGAATAATCCCAGCTATGTTTACAGATTATGGTGTTCAGCACATCTCACTGGAAACAGTATTAATATTTCATATATGATAATACATAGGTAATAAGACCAAGTTATCTTTTTCCCTTTGTTTAAAATAACAATTTTCCCACTCAGTGGCAGAGCAGAATTTTGTTATTTGGGCTTACTGCCTTCAACAATTAATTTAGCTGTGTAAAAATATTCTAAATGAAGATGAAAGCCTTCTAACACAGAACTATCTTCTGTTCATTTAAAGTCTTGCTGTAACTAGCAATCTGAAGAAGTCTAATGTGAAAAGCTGACATTAGTTCCTGAAGAGTTGTATTCATTACCTGTGAAGGAAACAAAGATGATAATTAAGATACAATCTGTTTTAACATCAGGAGACTAAGATGGAATCCCCGTATAAGAGTGCTGCCTCTGCACAAACTAAGCTACTCTCCAGCCAAGAAACTGAAGTAGCCCTCTTCTGAACGTATACACTCTTGAAAAAGAAACCCTAGCCTTGCTAAGGAATTACATTTTCCAGTTTTAGATGCCTGGCAAATTATTATTATTAGCTCCTGACCTCCCCTTTGCCCCTTCCAGAATGGCCCTACCACCCACACACAACTGCAACCACTGTTAATGTGACCAAACGCCTTACCCTAACTTCAGAGACAGCTCACAATCATCAGAGGCAGAATTTGCTGCTACCCAGTGTGCCTGCATCTCCTGAGAAAGGTCATCCTAAAGGCTTGTGAGAAACTTCTGAACTAAATTATAACAGAAGAATCTCAAGGGATCCAAGTTTTTAACATTTTAATTAGCTCCAAGTACCAGTTAATGCTACTCAGCAAAGGAATCAATATCAAATTAACAGTATAAATTGTCAGAAAAATTGTGACGGTATTAAGGATACTAATCAATGTAAGCACTTCATATTATGGCCCAGATTCTGCTTCTGCGAAAGCAAAAAGGAGTTTTGCCACCAAATTCAAAACATAGTCAGTCCCATTCTTAGGTACATCTTCGTTTGAATCAGATACTGAAAATTTACTGAAAATTCAAAGTACCAGATAAAAATGCTGGATTTGTCATAACAGCTGACATCTAAAGCCACTGCTTCTGTGTGAAACCAAACAACTTATGAAGGTACAGGCTGTCGCTGGAAGATGTAACCCTTTATCACACTCTGCATCACATTTGTAAAGTCAGATCAAAATTCAACACCTAATACAGACACAAAAGCTGTAAAAAGAATGTGTGTTTTTAAAAGCCTTGTCTTCAACTAGCTACGCCAGAGATAAACTTCGTGTTTGTATTTTTCCCAGCCTGAGACAAGTCTGTCAACTAAATACTTCCTCTCCTGTGTTTCATTTGTAAGGTTAAAATCATACAGCCGCACTTCAATTCCTATCAGCAAGTCCTATTCAGGCACCAAAATACAAGACAGGGCTGCTAGAACAGAAACTGCCAGAAATGTTTCATCTGTACAGTATTTCTGACTACTTTGTATACTGAAAGTTACCACCTGATCCAAACCTAGATAGATTCAAAGAGAAAATTTAATTTCTCTGTAAAAGCATTGAACTTGCTGGCAAATCCACCTTCAGCCATCCATACAAAAACTCAGTGTCTGACGCCGCTAGTATCGGCCCTCAGCAGCAACTGAACCTTGCCGGGATTTCCTTCTGCAAACAGTATTGGCGTCAAGCAGCACCTGCATTTCTGTACAGCTGCAAGTACGTGACATTTTGGCATCCAACAGACGCTGACAGATGAACAGGAAAATGAGAAGAAAAAAAAAGCAATTCTGGAAATCACTTTAAATGTTCTTTACGTGTAGTTCTGGCTCCTGGTAGGCCTTAAAAGACTCTTTCTTGCGGGTAAAACCCTGCCTGCCTGCAACGTGCTTTTGCACGCGCTGAGTAAACAAGCCACAAAACCAGATTTTTTTTTCCCCCTCACTTATTAAAACGGTAGTACTCTTAGGTGCTCACTGTCGCAGTGCTGGACAGAAAATGCTGGGCTATCAGTAGACGGTGCTCTCATACACTGGCAACGCAGGAATCGTAAATCAAGCATTCCAGGGGCTGAACAGCCAATAACTCCATGCTTTGATTAACTTTATGAAGAAATGTCAAAACCCGAATTTCCCTCTACTACTTTTGAGGAACACATGGGCAAAAAACTGGGGGTTTCCTTGACAAAAACAATAAAGTCGTTCTGCATTTGAGCTTTGAGACACAGACTGACCATACATAAAAGCAATTCTGCTCTTTGCCAGCATGAGTTACCTTTGCTGTTACCATAACTTTAAAAAAAAAAAAAAAAGGCAAAACAAAACCCACACATCTTATAAGTATTTCTCATTTTTCTTTCTCTCTCTCCCTTTCTCTTTCCGTGCTTATGTGCTCGTGCATCACAAAAGCCAACTCCGCTCCAGCGTGTACTGTGCCCCCAGAGTCAACAGCCCTCACCGCCCGCACACAGCAACAGGAAAGAGATAAAACTTTCCTTAATCCCTCTCTTAAAAAAAGGCAAAGCCGACAGGGCGACCACCATCAGCACGACCAGCACCAGCGCCCGGCGGGCTGCTGCCGGGGCGAGCCGCCAGCACCCCGCTCCGCGGCCGCATCCTCCACCGGCAGCCCGCCCGTCGGGGAGGCGCGACGGGAGCGCCGCGGCCCCGGGATCCCGCCTCACCTTCCACCCGGCCGAGCTGTTGCTGTCGCCCTTGTCCTTGAAGTAGGGCACGCAGCGGACCATCCAGTCGTAGATCTGGGAGAGAGTGAGGCGCTTCTCCGGGGAGCTCTCGATGGCGCGGGTGATGAGGTCGGCGTAGGAGAGGTTGCCCCACGCGTTGCGCCGCGACGAGCACTTCCTCGGCGCCGCCGCCGGGCCCCCGCTCAGCCCCCCGCCGCCTGCCGCGGCCGCCGCTCCCCCCGGCGAGAGGCTCGGTCCCTCCGGGCCGCCGCCGGGCAGCGGGGCCAGCAGCCGCGCCGCCTCCTCCGGCACGGCGGTGGTCGCCGCCGCTGCCGCTACTTCTCCGGCCGCGGGGGCCGCGCTGCCGACGGTCATGGCCGAGCCGCCCCCCTCCTCCTCGTCGTCCTCCTCCTCGGGGATCATGGAGGCGGCGTCGGCGGTCGACTCGCCGGCGGGCTTGGCTGGGCTGGCCTGCAGCTCGGGCCTCTGCAGGGGCCAGGTGCAGGAGCGGGGGCGGCTCTGCGGCTCGAACTCGGGGTCCAGCTCCACGTCCAGGGGCGAGAGCGGGGCGGGGGGCGACGCCTCTGCCATCTTGGCCTCCCCCGCGGGCGGCTGCGGGGCGCTACGACGGGGCGGGAGGGCGGCCGCCGACCCCGCTCCTCCTCCGCCGCCTCCTCGGTGCCGACGGGAGCCTAGCAGGCGGGGGGCTGCCGGGCGGGCATGCCGCGCTCCGCTAAGGGCTGGCCGGCTCTCCGCTGCGCCCCGAACTCCGCTCCCCGCGGGCGATGCGCACGCCGGAGCTGGGAGGCGGGGGGAGAAGGGGAGGGAGGGAGGGAAAAAAAAAAAAAATCAGATTAGGAGCCGGAGCGGCCGCGCAGGGCGGCAGCACGGGCCGGGCGGTGCCGGAGGTGCCCGCGGCGCTGCCCTCCGCGCCGGCGGAGCGGCGGCCGCTCCCGCGGTGCGTGTGTGCGTTTGTTTATGTTTCACTCCATGCGGATGCAGAAGTAGCTCCGGCGGGAACCGCTCTGTATCCAGCCGGGAGAGGACCCCCTCACGCCCCCGGCGCCTCCGAGCTCGCTCCTCGTTGCTTCCGCAGATATCTTGCCTTTTGGGGGGGTGGTCCTTCGCGCCCTCCGTCGGCAGGAGGGCAGGGAGAGCGGTCCTTTGGGTTACGCCGAAGACTTTTTCCGTCTTCAAAACGCCCTAAAGGGAGCCGAAGTCTTAGCATACATCCAACTGCACACTAGCGTAAACCTGTCACTTTGCGGTGCCCCCAAGCCACAAGCAAGCACCCCCCCAAAATCTCACAGCCGGCGGAGCAGGGGGCAGGAGAAGGCCACCCCGGGGGCTGGTCGGTTAAAAAAAAAAATAGTAATAAATCCTCCTTCTTGCAGGCAAAAAGCAAACACAACGGGAACAAATCAAATCGCCAGTCTTCCAACAGGTCCAGTAGCTTTAAGCCCTCCCTAGGGCTGCCAAAGAGAATAGGTTTTGTTCCAGCATCAACACCACATTCATAACCTCCTTGCTCCTGCTGCTGCCATCTTGACAGTTTTTCCCCCCTTCACTTAAGTCATTTAAAAAGCGCAGGCAGACGAGGCAGGGAAAGCCACATCGGGAGGGGCGGGAGGCGGCGGGGGGGTGCTGGATCGAGAGCCACCTCCACAACCGGCAGCAATCGAGATCCGAATTCACGGGAGGAAGAAGCAGCGCTGCTGCATGGTTCCTGCTGCTCCTGCGCCTTCAGCTCCAGAGAGCCTTCCCTTTAAAGGCGAAGGATGGGAAAACGGCAGAGCGCCCGCTCCCCCTGCGAGCAGCCGGCGAGAGGCAAGCGATCCGCCCGCGCCCAGCCCGTCCGCCGCCGCAGCCCGCCCGAGCAGCCTGTCACCCTGCTCGCCGCCGACTTCCACATCCCTCCTCCTAACAACCACCGGCAGCAACACAAAGTTATAGACACACGCAGGGAGACTCAACCAAACCTCACGGCTCCGCACGGCCCGCCCACGGGCGGGCGGTGCCGCGCAGGAGCCGCCCCAACGGGGCGGGAGCGCCGGGATGGGGGGAGCCGCCGGAGCTGGGCGGACCGGAGAAGCTGCCGGCACCTGGCGAGGGCAGCGCCTCTCTGCTCGCCATCCCTGCGGCTGCAGAGCCCTGTCCGCCCGGCCCAGTGGAAAGCGCTCAAGCCTCTCCAAGTACCCGGTATACCTTTCCAAGAGTTGTATTAGGCCTCTTTCTTTTCTGTACTCGTTTTCACTGGTCATAAATTATTGGTGCACGAGCTATTCTGGTAAACTTTAAAATATAGAGCCTTATTTAGTAATTCTTTGAAAACTTTCACTCTGCCTGTGGGTGATGCCAGGAACATGTTCAGACATGTCCACACGTGAATACAGTGCCGCTCTACCTCTACCATGGAGGCCATGCCCTAGCAGAATGCCCTCCAAAGTAGCTCACTTGAAGATGTTGTTAATTATGGGTTGAATAAAGGGGTGACCCACAAAACCAAGGAACATAAAAGCTATTAATATGGATGTAGTTATAAATACTTCATATTGCAGCTTCTGTGTATCAGTTCTCAACTGGCTTGATATCCACCTGGACTGTGGACTAGATTTAGTCCAACAGTAGCATTGTCTGAGACAAGATACAGACAACAGCATGGACTGAGAAGCAGTGTGCTTCTGAAGCTTTGCTGGATAGAATTAGCAGACAAATTAAACTAGTCCTGATGTATTGTATTATAGACAAGTAGAGAGATTTGACAACTATTCAGTTTTATTAGAAAACATCAAGGCCCTGATCCTACATGCCTTACACTGCTGCTAAGTAGGGCCTAAGGGTCTAGTTGGGTTTTGAATCCAAACGCCACTGAAGTTAGGAATAATTTAGTGTGATTTTATTACAAGGGACAGCATTTCACTATGCATACAATTAACCCCTGGTTATCTAAATGTACCAGGAGACACTGAATTAATCAGAATGAATGCATGTTCAAGTAATGGAAATAATTTTCACTGCAACTCCATTTTGGGTCACAATGTTGAGTGCCTTTTGCCCATGGCTTTTGTTGTGACATGGTCCCTACAGGAATGCAAGGCAGCTCAAAAAGACACCAGCCACTCTGCAATTGTGACACTGGGATTCATTTAGCAGTTGGTAGGGAGGAAAACCACAGTGGCAGTGAAGAGCCAGCAACCAAGTTCAGACAAAAAGGCGTGGTGAGAAGACACTTAGTCCAACACCACATCTCCAAGGAGGCTTTTCTTGTAGCTTTCAGCAGTTAGCCATAGAAGGCTGCCTGTGAACTGTGACTGGTGCTCAGCCTTTTCCTAAAACTAGCTTCTGCTTGGGGCTGATTTTGACCACTGAAAAAACTTCCACATGGAGTGCATCCTGAGGTTCCAGGGAAGCATTAAACTTTGACCTTGGGCTGGGTTGCAAGCAGCAAATCTAGTCCTAAATGATATTATCATCTTCATTTATTTATTTAATTGGCATTGCATTACTCTACAGGCACTGCTATTAGGTCTCACTGTGCTGGATGAAGGCCCTGCACGTGGTAAGAAATGCTCCACTCCCTGGCAGAATTGCAATCTAAGTGAGGCAGGAGAGGGCGGGAGAAAGGAAATAAGTAAGTAGTAACCCTATTAAAAAGATGATGGACTGAGGCACTGAACAATTACATGACTGTACTGAGGTCATACAGGAAGCCCATGCCAGAACTGAGAAATAAAACTGGATCACCTGAGTGCCAGCCTTGAGCAAGATTATCTCTCCTCTTCAGAATTCACTGGTATATCAGCCACACAACCTTTATCACACGTCATGGTACCAGTTCTTCACAGTTCCATGCAGCACGTGTGTGCCCATGATAATGCAGTTTAGGGGCATAATTAAAAAACACAGTATCATTTTTCCTACATGTTTTGCTTATGAAAAGTGCATGAGCAAAACAGAAAGACACAGGAGCTCTGCTTATTGTGATTCTATGGCTGGGCCCTCTGAAATACACATAAAAACTGATCAAAATTGAATCTAAAGCTTGCACAATTTTCAGTCTCTTCCTTTAAGTACTTTTATGCCCCAAGGGTGGATTTTCCAAAAGACTCCATTTATGGGAGTTTTATCACTGACTTCAACAGGAATAAAGTTAGGCCAGCCCTCAGGCCATTTGAAAGCCAGCTCACTTACTTTGCCTACTTAGACTGCGAGTGTTTTAGGGCAGGGCTGCATCTGCCTCTCCTTTTATCTACTATGGCCGCTCAAGCTGGTGTGGGGAACCTGTGCCTATCATGGTGTCTGGATTATATGGATCTGGCAGGGTCACAAGGCAGCTAGAGAAGTGCAGGTGACATTTCTGGCTTCACTTCTCACACAAATATCTTAACTGCAGAAGCAGGGTTGGAGATAAAGTCGCATGGAGGCGTGGGAGAATTGGAATTTCTTGTCAGTACAGCATTATGGACATCTCCAGTGAAGTGTACTGCCGCTCAATAAATGAATGTTATATTGCATCTACGTTAAACAACAGCTGCATTGTCTGTGTGGACCTCACACAAACAAGCATATCATGGGTTGTTTCATGAGGCACCTGCAGCCTGGTCTCTGAGCAGTTTGTCCCCTGCAATAACCCTGTGTACCCCTCCCATTCACACCGTGAGAGAGTGGCTCCCTTAGCGTGTTTTTGTTCTTCCCACAGTTCCCTACTGTGTCCTTTAAACACAGACTGGGCAACAGGCAATAGGCTTTATGGCTGATTCAGGGCAACCTGGATGCTGATGATTAGAAAGAAATGTCATTTATAAGCCAGCCGCATTCATACTCTGAGTCTTTAACTTTTTGGCCCAGTTTGGCTAAAACTGGCTAATGGGTTTCGCAGTTGTTGTGGAAAGATTGGCTGACTGGCAGACACAGAACAAGGGTCCAAATTGTGCCATGGAAATTGATGGGTTTGCCAAAGATGGCCACAGATTTCTAACTATAAAATTTTCCCTGAAGTGATGAACAGCAATTTAAAGATTGCTTCAAGTTAGCTTCAAGTTGGACCAGCATTATTTATGAGGCCTGCAATACTGGTATTTCCCTGATATCCCTCTTCTTAATGTCCCATTGAAGGGGCATCTCAGCTTCCATTTTAAACCAATAGCCAAGTTCTTGATGTGCCATGGATGTGACCCAAATATGCTTTGAGGGCCAGGAAGAAAGGTAAGAGGTGGGAGAAAAGCAAAAACTAATTGCATATTTTAGAAAACCTGCTCTTTAGGCTGACATTGCTCAAAGGCTTCCTTCATAATTTTTAAATACTTGGGGGTACATGCAGTTCTTGAGTTTATACTATTAGGGTGCAGTCAAATTGCTGAGATACAGCAAAAAAATCCACTTTATTATTATCATTATTAATCTTGGGATTATATGAAAGAATTTTGACTTGTGGAGATAGACAGCTCTCCCTTAGCTTGGGCTGGTCCGAGTGACCAAACGCCGTTCTGCCCCGCCACTGACTCGTTGTGCAATGCGGCCGTGTCCACTTAAGCCCGTCACGGTTACCCCACGTGGGGTTAATTAGAACCACTTATCTCTTAATTGCTCCATCATTATAACTTAACACCTTCCTGCTCCCACACAGCGCGGGGAGGGGGAGAGGCGGCGCTGGCCTCGGCCCGGCCCCGCCCCCGCGCCAGCCCCGCCCCCGCCGCGGCCCCGCCCCCAACAAGCTAGGCTGCGCCGTGCGAACTGAATGATGTCATGCTCCGGGGCCGCGCGTGACCGCCGGGGCCCGCCTTCGCCGCCCATTGGCCGCCGCCCGTCGCCCGTCAGGCTAGCGACGCCTCCCATTGGCCGGCGCCTCCGCCCCGCCGCCGCCCCTCGGAAAATAATAAACAATCGAGTAAAATGCGGCGCGGGGCGGGGGTCCGGGCGGGCTCTGTGCCCCCTCCCTTGGAGCTGCCCCTCGCTCCGGGCGCTGCCTGCAGCCCTGCCGCCAGAAAAGCCTTTCCTGAAGGTGCCGCGGCGCTCGCACGAAAATTGCCTTCAGCCAGAAGCTACTGCTGCACTGAGGACCAAGCAAAGCCATCTCTCGGCTTTCCCCGATCCCCTTGTCTCAAAGCTAAGTTGTGCCAGGCTGCAGGTGCCCTCCAGATGTGGGTTCGAGGCAGTGGAGAGCTGTGTGCGGTGGGAGGGGAAGGGACTGGGTGGGTACGTGTCTGGCAGCCAGGTGTGCTATTCCAGTGTGCTCAATGCCTAGAGGTAGGGCACCGACAGGGAGACCTGGAAGCCGCGCCTCTGAAACAATGTCAGTGTCCGTTGTCTTCGCGGGACATAAAACGTCCCCGAGGTGACTGTCTTATCCGCATGGTGCTGTGCAGAGATGCATCCTCGATCCTTGCTTCGTTGTGGTGGTGCTTACACAGCACAGCCCTAAAATAACTACCTCTCACAGCCCTGCTTCCCTCTACCTGCAAACAGAAGGCGCGCTTGTACAGCAGGGGATTTAATGGGGGATCAGGTGACGAGAATGAGTGCTGCAGGAAAGGATTTACCTTTTCTCAGGCTCGAAGCCTGGCCTCTTCTTTTGATAGCAGGTGCCCAATACGGCCTATTTCGCTTCCTCCAAAGAATTAATTATTTTCTCCCGTACGTGGCCCCTGGAGGAAAAAGTGTAAGCACCTCTGTCATGCTGTCATCCTCTATTTTCAGTGATCTTTAGCTTGTTCAGGAGCTAAAGATGTGGCTCCTGGTACTCTTCCCAGGACGTTGTGTCTTTTTCTCTGACAGATGTTTGATGTAAAGTACATAGAGCACACTTTCAAAAGGGGACTGAAATCCAAGGCTGCTCCCCTCCCTTCCCCATGGCAATGTTATTATTGCTAGGTCATGGCCTCTCCTTGATTGCTCCGGTGAATCCCGAAGCCCCACCCTCTCCCCTAAGCAGCAGTACGGGTTCAACAGGCTGGTTGGAAATGGAGTGCGTGTCAGGCTAGCCTGCCTCCCTGGTATAATACTCTTCGGGAAGGTCAGAGCCAGGCATCTGAACCCCGGCGGGCAGAAGAAGGAGAAAATGACCTCGTGTCTCCTGGTGTGAGGGGCACTGCAAGGCACACAGGGGGAAGGAAATCTCCCCTGGGGAGTTGAGGAAGGGTTCAAAGGGGCTGCTGAAGTGCTAAGCAAAAGCAGTCAGCGGCTTAGCACATGGTGGAGAAGTCGATTATAAGCATTTGCAGCTGGTTCTCTCTCTCCTACCTCGGAGGAACTGGGTAACTGCTGACTCAGGAGCTGCATCAAGTCGGAGGAATGGGAGGGAGAGGGGTCGTGTTTCCCGAGTGCGTGTACACGCCGCAGAGCGATGGGATAGCGCCGGGCACCTCCTACCTGCTGTCCCGTCTTGGAAAAGCGATCTCAGCAGCGTGCTCTAAGAAGCCAGAGCCTATTGGTATGTGTTGGATGAGCTCTGAGCAGGCTACGCAGCCGGGCCGTGGGTCTCGTCTTGCATGGAAACGTGTCCCGAGCTACGAATTCCAGCACTGGGTCCGGGGAAAGACAGGCACAGAGCTGCCCAACAAGGGGTGGTTGTGTGTATGTGAGAGGCAGAGTATCCTGTATCTTGAGATGCTGACAACCTAAAAATAGGATTTTATTGCTTCCAGGATTAGGCATCTAATTAGGAGCAGGGGATTTTGGGAGGGCAGTTCTGAACTTTAATGCCCCGGTTCTGCCCTGGTACTGTGCTGCTATTAAAGACTTTACATTCCTTGCAGCTCATGTGAACGTGACTCAAACAAGCTTAGGGCATGCAGTTATAGCAACTGCCCTGCAAACTCTTCCTGGAATCTGAAAAGTTGAATTCTTCTATTTGCACACACCCTTGCCTGCCTTGCAAAATAATTTCCTTCAGTTTAGCAAACCAAAACTTCAACTGAAGTCATTCACTGCCAGTTTACCTATGGAGAGACAATGACAGCAAGAGTGAGACCTGATTTTGTTGGTTTTTAAATGTATTTTTTGGGGGCAATTTTATTTTTTGAGCCCATCTAATTGAATACATGCCAATCTGCTAAAGAGCATGCTGCTTCTAAACACAGTAGCTACTCTTGATAATAGGCATGTCTAGTTTAAAATATAGGTAGAGGTATTGTAAACCTTGTTTAGCCAAAATGGACTTTTTTCCTTGGAAGTAAACAGGGAGAACTGGGGGAGGAACTCTAGCTGAGGTCTGACAGATGTTCAAGTATGTGAAGCTTAAAGAGGAACGTGTGCTATTCAGTTTGCTCACAGAGCCTTTGTGACCTGTGTCTTCGCAGTAATGATGACACAAGCTTTTTTGAATAAAAGGAAGAAATTAACTGCCGTGGCTAATTGCACCCTTGCTAGCTTGCTAACCAAGGACACCATTTGACTGTGAAAATTGTTGGTGTACCCAAATCTCTCAGCTGGAGAGAATATCCAAAGTGAGAGTGTTCCCATATCTGTGGGTTAGAAGGGCTATTTAAAAAACTTCCTTTAATTGGAAAATTAAACACTATTGCTTTAAAACAGTGGTGCACTGCTTTGAAAAATTAGGATCATATGGAATCATTTATTGCTTTTCAATATGTATTCAGTCTCTGGTGCAATTTTATGTACTCGCTAATGCATAAAGTCTTTTGGAGCAGGAATAAAGCACCACAAAGCATGATTTAATGCTATAGGGTCACCAGATCTGTTTCACATTACTGGATGTTTCAATCTGCTGGAAAGAAGGGGTTGTCCCCGAACCAATGAAACAATGATGGGGAAGGGGGGGAAGCCCATAAATCTGGAACACTTTGAAAATATAGTGCACATATCAAGAAAAACTTTTGAAGGATTCAGTGGGGATTTGGCTGCATAGGAGATTAAAATTATGTAAATTTAGATTAAGAACAGGAAAGTTAAAACAAAGTCGCAATTAACAGAACAATACTTGGTTGCAATTTAAGGCGTCTTAATAAATCATGTTTTCAAACAGTACAGGCCTACATAAGCATGTGACTGTAAGAGAAAATAAGAGCAAGTAATCCGGGAGTGCACAAAAGTGCTTTTGTTTTTAGTTCTGTGGTCACTGGAAGTGCCTATTCTTGTGCTTATTCACAAACACCTCTGGCTCCTTCTTCCAGAAATCCTATCCAAACGTTTTTGTTCTGACTTCGTTAGAGGACTTTGTGCTTTGGTTCTTTTCATATGACTTGTTCAGGGTTCAGTGTTACAACATCTTTCCTCTGGCAAGGGACTGAGATGGGTCCGATGCCTTTGCTTTTTTTTTTTTTTTTTTTTTTTTTTTTTGCCTCTTCCCCCCCACCCCAGAATGACAAGCTGTGGGGGAATTTTTGCTCTCAGGGCCTGGGCATTTCCCTTTCACTGGTTCAGCAGGGATCAACAAGAAGAGGCCAAGTCTGACAAGTAAACCATGCATAGTTTGAGCCACCTGGCAATGAACTCTGCAGGCATGGGAGGCAACCTTTCTGCTTTTATCATGAACCTGAGAGCAGTATAACTGTCTGGCTAGTTATAATGTAACATAAACCCCATTTTTCATCTCGCTGTGGTGGTATGCTTTCTTTTAAATGTCATCTGTAGAGTCTCCCAGTGAGTGGGAGCTTCAGTTTTGCTTTGCATTTCTTACAGATACTGACAAAAACTAGTCCACCAAGTTACTGAATAAGAGCCATATTCCTTCTTAGAGGCCTAAGCACACTAAAAAGAGTTTGCAGTAACTTTAATCAAAATATTTTTCAGTATGCATTTGTCATTTATAATCAATAGAATAATTGACTGGTTTTTTTACTAATTTTGAAATCTTATATTTTCAGCTTTCCTGTAGCACTAGAGCTTGTTCATCATGGCTGTGCCTTCCATCATTCTTTGGTAATTGATATTCATAATTTCAAATAAGTTCAGATCTTTTGTTCAAAATAAACAGAGTATACGTGTGTCTTCTGGATCAGTCCCTTAATGTGACCTCTCCTGTCTGCTCAATTTAGAGTATCAAAATAAAAATCTTCAGAAAAACGGAGCTAGTTGAATGAATGCATCATCAGTATTAAAAGCAATACCATGAGGACTAATTGCTGTCTTCAATTAACTTTTGCTCAGATCCTATATATTAGCCATTGGAAAATCTTAAATAAAATCCTCTGTTACATCCTCTCAAGCTTTTTCAAAAACTGTTGTCAGTTTAGGCATATATTCCTACTTTAACTTGTATGTATGTTTGTTAAGACTATTGCTTGTCTGTAGATGGCAATAGCATTACAGGGCTGAAGTAGCCCCCAGCCTGTAAAATAAAGCTGTGATGCTGGTGAGCATTAACTTTGAGAATGAAGAGAAAATATCTTGCCTTTTTCTTTTCTGTTTGTTTGTTTGTTTGTTTAATGTTTGCAGCAGTGGCAATGGGGACTGTTCTACTTACAGGAATGTTGGGACTAATCATGTGAGAAAAGATCCTGGAGTGATGAGGCAGCATATTTCCCATGTCTGAGGTCAGGATTTGTTCTGTGAAGCTGACCTTTAAAACAGCCTGAAAATGAGGAACGTGGCACCAGAGAGCAGAGCAGGAAGCATGAAATTATGTAAGATATGTTTCTTCTGCATATGAAATACATTTTTTTTAAAGCTCTAGGTTTGTGATTCAGCATTTTCTGCCACTGAGAGATACAAGAAAGGGGAAAATTCTGTAGCAAAAAAAGAAAGTCCCTATTGTTCTAATCAAAACCTAATAAAATATTAGCCATCAGGTATTTTTGTTCCCTTCTGATGAGCTGGGATTGAGATTATATTTTTCAAAAATCACTCTGCCCTCAGCCTCCTGATCTGAGAACCCTGGAACTGAAGACAAAGTTTTATTTTGGCACAGCCTGGGCACCTTTTCTATATATAATCTGTGTGAAGTGCCTCCAGCTTTGTTGGCATTGGATTCCTGGGTGACTGCTGTTTCAGCTCTGACAAGCAACTGCAGGACAGGCCTGTGATGAGGATGCTCCAGGGTGCTGGTGCCCAATGGATGTTTGCTTTTGCTGCAGGATAGGCAGGTCAGGGTCCCCCCAGGGCTAAAGCATCAGTTTGGGTGAGGTTGCCAGCCTGGGTTTGATCCCAGCTGCATGGTGATGCAAGCCCTAGACACAAGCTCTCCTCTCTGAGCTTGTGCAAAAGTGCCTTCACTGCCTTTTTTTCCTTCCTGCCTTTTCGCCCTGTTGCCCTTTCCATTGTTGAGATGCATGAGGTTGCATTGAGAGCTTTGCTGCAACTGCCAGATGTCCCAGCCTGTTGCTGCCTCCCTGGTCTTAGAAATGCTGTTGACCTGTTTGGAAGGAGAAAATGAGGGAGCCATTTCATCCTTCTCCCTCCTTGGAGTCTGGTTCTGTGTTAAGATAGCATTTACCTCTCTTGATAAAGGAGGTGGCAGTGGTGGGGAGCACATTCCTGGATAGTGGAGCTCAGCTGAGTCCATGGAGAGACTGGTCCCTGGCACAGTGTTGGCCTCAGGATGTTAGCATTTTCCCAAACAATTCCCAGGCATGGGCATAAAAATTCTGCAGTCACTACACTTTGATGGATAAGAGGGTTTAACAGCCTGTACACAGCTAACCTGTGCCCATTGGCTCATTTATCCCTATGGATGTGGTCTGGATGTGCCTGGAGCGATCTGTGCTCAGAGCAGAACCCTGCACAGGGGCAGCCTTGCTCTCCAGTGTTGAATTATGTCATCGTGAAGAAGGAAGACAGCCTTGTCATGCTTCCCCTTTACCTGCTGAGATGGCAGCAGCAGCAGCAGCAGAGGTGACTGATGGCTCTTTTTTGGTTGCTCCAAATGCCAGACAGAAGGAAGCAGGCTTGCATCTGCCTCAGACTCTGAATTGATTTCTTTTTTCTTTTCTTTTTTAAGAGTCCTAAGGGAGAAACAAATGGATATAAGCATGTACTGTATTTGTGAGACCAGCACTGGGATGGCCTGCATGTTATAAATTAATGTTGAAAAATGGGTGGTGGAACATTAAAGCCACACAAAATGATTCAGAGCCTGAAGAAAATGCTTCACAATGGGAGACATGAAGCACTTTGTCTCTTTAGTTTATCAAAAAAGGCTGAGCAGAGAATTGATTATGATGGTGAAGGAACTTCCTTGGAAGAAAAATATCAGGTACTGAAAGGCTTTTTAATCTAGTAAATTATGGGAATGTGTTCCAGCAAGCTGAAATCAGATACATTCATATGAAAAACTGGGCACAAATTTATTGGAATGAAGGTGGTTAATCACCATAACAAGCTATCAGGATAGTTGGAACATTTTCCAGATGTGCCCAAGCCAAGACAGGCCTGTTTCTGAAGGGCATGCACTAACCACAGTTAAAAGCAAGAGGGACACTGCAGTAAAGTCTCAGGCAAGGTAAACAGGTGAGGTTTGAAGGACTGTGATGTGTGACAGGCTTGACTAACAGCTCCCAAAGGAGCTGTGAAGATCTAATGGTTCCCATCTGTCCTTAACCTCCGAGAGACTGAGAAAAACAGCACTTAGCAGAAAGTGGAAGGCAGGAATCAGAATGACAGCCTCATTGCTGGCACACTCCTGTGACCTCTGTTTCTGGAAGGACTGTGTCTTTCACCTGCTCGGGACTTTACTAATGTTTGCTCTACTGCCAACACAAGAACGTTTCTCCAGTCCACAAGCTCTCTGTACAGACTGGCATCAGCACCCTTCATTTTAGGAGAGCATGAGTAAAAATTTGTGATGCTCAGTGGCTCAGTGGTAGCTAGGATAAGTAGTTTCCTTTTCCAGTTTGTTTTTTTTTTAAATTCCATCTTCATAAGCTTTGGTCTTGCCTGTGCTTCACACCTTCTAGTTTCCCCAGTATCCATTTCCTTGTATTGCCTTTGCCACCAGGCTCAGTGTATTTTCCTGCATTGATAATCTGTGGTGCAGGATGTCTTGGAGGGTGCTTCCTACCTATAATTTGACAAAATAAACGCTGTCTTTCTTGCACAGATTTCACATGAGATGGGTATGTCAGTGATGTGCTGTGTAGATAAGAGCTCGTCAGGAACTTTTTGATAAACTACCTTTCATCCCAAAGTACAAGTTTGTATCTGCTGTAGCTATTGACAGAAACACACTAAGGTATCTTTGCAAAATACCTGCAGTCTGTATCTCGAGAAGTGCCCTAATCTAATTTTAAAAACAAAGCTCCTTTTCCAGAAAATCAATTGGTGGTGGAAATCAGGAATTTCTTATCTCCTGTTGCCTTTTCTGGGGTCCCAGTGCTTTCATGCTTATTTCCCATCTGCCAGGGATGATGTACGTATTTTATACTCTCAAGCCCTAAGACAAGTTTGCTCACTTTCCCTGGTTCCAAAGGGCAAGGTACAAAGTAAGAGCTGAAACAAGGCAAGTGATTTCCACACAGCATCCCTATCTTTAAATTGGAGAGACAGGGATCTGAAAGGTGGACTGTTTCATAGATAAGGCATTGTCTGGATGATGCAGCCAGAGAGTTGTGGCCAAAGGTGCCTAGGTAGAGGCTGGTGCCGAGTGGTGTCCCTTGAGGCGCTGTCTCTTTAGCATCTTTATTCATGACAGTAGGACCAAGTGCACCCTCAGCAAGTTTGCAGATGGCATAAAGGTGAGCAGTGCATTTGACACAACAGAGGGAAGGGATGCCATCTAGAGGAACCTGGACAAACTGGGGAAGTGAGAGCATGAGAACTTCCTGAGGTTCAACAAGTGCAAGGTGCTGCAGCTGGGTCAGGGCAATTCCAGACAGTACAGAATGGCAGAAGAGCTCATGGAGATCAGCCCTCTGGAGAAGGAGGTTCCGTGGGTTCTCATGGATGAAAAGCTGGACAGGAGCCAACAGTGTACACCTGCAGCCCAGAAAGCCAAACACATCCTGGGCTGTATCAAGAGGTGTGGCCAGCAGGGGAAGGGAGGTGATTCAGCCCCTCTGCTCTCAGTCCCCACCTGGAGTGCTGCATCCAGCTCAGGAGTTCCCAGCACAAGATGTGAAGCTGTTAGAGGGAGTCCAGAGGAGGCCACAAAGATGATCAGAGGGATGGAGCACCTCTCCTGCTCAGACAGGCTGAGTGAGCTGGGATTGCTCTTCTCTTGATGGACAAGGCTATAGGAAGACCTCATTGCAGACTTCCAGTACTTAAAGTGCCTTATAAAAAGAGGGAGAGAGGCTTTTTTCTTGTAGTGATAAGACCAGGGGGAATGGTTTTAAGCTTAAAGAGGATAGGTCTAGATTAGATGTTAGGGAGAAATTCTTTATTGTGCAGGTGGTAAGACACTTGAACAAGTTGCCCAGAGAAGCTGAGGATGCCCCATCTCTGGAAGTGTTCAAGGTCAGGCTGGATGGAGCTTGAAGCAATCTGATCTAGTGGAAGGTGTCCCTGCCCCTGGCAGGGCTGTAGGAACTAGCTGATCTTTAACATCCCTTCCAACCCAAACCAGTCTATGATTCTATGAATTACGGGGTGGAGATGTCATCCAGTTGTCATGCAGTTGTTGTCAGTTTCCACAAATCATTAACCTGGTTCACGGACTCTCTAGAATACAGAAGTTAGAGGTAGAGTAGGGTTTTGAACTGACATCCTCAAATAGTGAGAGTCCTGAACTTACTTTTATGTGGGGAAAAAAAACCCTTTGAATAATAAGAAATATTGGGGGCCAAGAGAGGTTGTGTTTGTTTAAGATTTGGGGTTTTTTCGGAGGACATGCAAGAAGTTTTCCAACCAGTTTTCCCAAAGTCCCAATACCTCTGGAAAGCAGCGGAAGTATCTGCATGAGCAAAGAGCTCCAGCACAGGAAAGTACAGAGGATGTAAGAAGAATAAGGATTTGGCTGGAGAGATGGAAGTGGTGAAGTCCTGCAGCTACTGGTAGGCTTTTCTGCAAAGACTGCAGTTGTAAACAGAGCCAGGCAGGAGCTCACCCAGACTTTAGGAAACATTTAGTTTTAGAACTTAGGAACCCATGTTTTAGTCTGAACTGAACCCATGAGTCTAAAAGTTCTTTAAACTCTGGATGAATGTTGCTTTTAACTTTACCCTGTAGCTTGGATCTATTTGTTTTGTCATTGCCCAGATGAAGGTTATTCTTTGTCTCAGAGAAAAGATTTACCTTTGCTCCTGTCTCAAATTAGTTTACTGTTGTCCTCTCAGTTCACTTGCTTTTATATGCATATCCTGCTGCTAAATGTGAATAAAATTAGCAGATAGTCCTTTCACTCCCTTTTCTTTCAGTTTGTTGATGCAGGATTCAGTCATATGCATAGTAATGTGTAACTGAAGGATGTTGGCCCTGCCCAGCTGG
Source organism: Haemorhous mexicanus (assembly GCF_027477595.1). NCBI lineage: Eukaryota > Metazoa > Chordata > Aves > Passeriformes > Fringillidae > Haemorhous > Haemorhous mexicanus. The sequence goes on from NC_082343.1 coordinate 72,375,282, forward strand.
CTTAGATCTCACCTCTAGGCCTGTACTCAAAAAACCTACCTATTCTGAGCAGCATGGGAAGCTCTCCAGGGCCCAGAATGTGAAAATTAATCAATTCTTGTAGAAATGTTTCTGTAATGCTGTGGAATCCAGCCAAGAGACATGATGAATGTGAAAACTGTTTTCTAGGACATCCAGTTTCATTTAATTTTGTCAAGCCCATAGAACTTTTCAGCAAATGTCTGTATCCTTCCATCCTGCATCCTTTTGTGATGTGGTTACCCTGGCAATCCAGCTGACTTTCCAGAAAAGCCAGCTCCATCAAAGTTCATTGACTTGCTACATTAAAGACCTTCAGTAGGCTTCAGCATCTATTGATGCCAGTCCTTTCATGGGCTTGGACTGTTATGAGGAGAGATCTGCAGAGAGGGTTATGCTCGAGCATGCTTGATTGGAGCTGATTTTTTTCTGTGTTTCTTCTTCACTCTACATGAACCAATAATCTTGAAACACTGAGGTAACTTTTCTGCATATCATCAGACTTCTGTTTCAGCAGATTCTCTATAGGGGTAAAGTGTTCCAGTAAAGGTCTTTTCTTATGTACTTCCCTTCAATGTGTGCAATAGTTTGACTTGAAAAAATCTCAATGTAGTTTCTTCCTTTAGACAAGCCACAGAAGGACCAATGTTTAACAAGTCTGTCTATATTTTCCACTTGAACTTAGCATTTTTTTTAACACTTGAGATTAAGAAATAGAGCCTAAAAGGTACTTAAGTATGCAGGAACACCGAGCATTGAAATGCCTGACTCCCTGAGTGCTACATGGAGTGCTTGCACTTTATGAGGGGAAAGTTTGGTGCCTCAGAAGAACAGAACCTCAGAAGAACAGAACGCACAAGGAGCTGCTTGCACCAATCAACAGAGGTATGAGCCTGGAAGGGGAAATCACATGGGGAAGACCTAGCAGACAAGAGCTGCTCTCATGATAAAAAAGAAACAACTAAATAATTTTTAAAAACGCAAACCAAACAACAAGCCATGAAATGTTAAACAGAGGTTGACCTATCCCCTCTAGTACCTTCTAGTTTCCTTGCTCATGTTTTTGGAGAGGATACAGTCTGTACATTCTTCTAGGATGTTGTCAGTAGATAGGATTTCTGCAAGCTGAACCCTGTGGGGGGAGGAGGAGGAGAGGTGGAGACACTGGTGATGAAGAGGTGGAAGAATAGGACTAAGGGAGCTTATTGAAGTTCTTAACCATAGTAAGCCCAAGCAAGGGCCATCTTTTTTTATAAAGGCATAATCCTGGGGGTATTTTTGAGGAGCCTGTCATACACTAAATCCTACAAGTGCTCCGGATTTCAGAGCATTGGGGTTTCAGGCTTATTTAAAAGCCAGACTCCTCTAAGTCTGTTCCAGATTTTTTGAGAACGGCATCCCAGCAGAAGACAACCACAATAGATTTCTTCACTGAGATGCAGAGATACAACTCATTAGCACAGTTTCCCTTAAACGTGGGGAATTCACAGCTGCGCCTGAAGTTGTGAGAGACACCGTTTCTCATAAGACCACCTGTATGTGCAACAAGCATCCCAGAATTACTTCAATCCCAGGAACAGGTGGCACTACCAGCTCCATTTGCCAAAAAGTCCCTATATGCAGGGACAGCAATGACCTTCACCAAGAACTTCTGCATTCCAGGGTGGAGACAGCCTTCCATCACCCAGGCAACATGCTGACAAATATATGTTCGAAATGATGAGTTGGAGACAGGGATCTAGGTGAATCCCTGTCACAAGGTAGCCATGCAGAAGCTTCCCAAAGGTTTTTTGGGGGCCTGCCTGTGGCTTTGCTCAGGAGCACACATGCCCTGTACTCTGCACCAAAGGATCCTACTGGTGCTGTGCCCGGAACGATTCAGCTTGAGCCATTGCAAGGCAGCATCGCCGTGAGGAGAAGGCTGGGACAGGATCAAGCAACATGAAAGGGGTCACAGCACCAAGAGAGTTCAGGAAGTTGGGACAGTACTCTCAGACACATGGTGGGACTCTTGGGGATGGTCCTGTGCAGGGCCAGGAGCTGGACTCAGTGATCCGTGTGCGTCCCTTCCAACTTAGATTATTCTTTGATATCAGGCAACCCCAATTTCACAGAAGCCCTTGCTTCCCAAAATCAAGTTATAATTGACTGGTTGTATATTAAAACCACATCGGTTTAAAAACATAAATCATGGTGAAGGTTGGGTCATCCCTGTCCTGTGGAAGGCTCTGCTGCCCACCTGCCCCACACTTCCCTGTCCCGCAGCCACCCTGCAGCCCCTTATGACCCCTCTGCCCCCCATTTTTGTGTCCAGCCTGCCTGGTGTGGGACACAGGGAGGTATCTCAAGCTGGGAGTGTGGGTGTTTGATGTCTCCCTTTTTTTTTTTTTTTTGCAGTACTTCATAGACATTTTGGGGTTGGAGGGGGCTTCTGGAGATCATCCAGTCTGAACCCTCTGCCAAAGCAGGGTCACCTAGAGCAGGTGACACAGGAACGTGTCCAGGTGGATTCGGAGTCTCTCCAGAGAAGGACTTTCCACAACCTCCACGGGCAGCCTATTCCAGTAACATAAATTAGTTCTACCTCATGTTGAGGTAGAACTTACTGTGTTTTAGTTCAGGTCCATTGCTCCCCATCCCGTCGCTGGGCAGCACCGAAAGTAGTCCGGCACCATGCTCTTGCCTTTGAGACAGATACCTATGCATTAATGGGATCCCCTCTCAGTCTTCTCCACTCCAAACGGAACTTTCTGAAAGGGATCTGAGCCCAGGCTAGTACGGTGTACTTGTCGGACTTTGTTCTCAGCCTGGTGGTGACACTCTGGAGTGTATTTTTACCCTCTCCTTGCCAGGCCGCCCCCGCCGCGCCGCCGCCGCCCAGCCGCGGAGCACGCCCGCCATCTTGTGGGCCCTGCTCGCCTTGCAGGCCGCCCTCAGCCCAGCCCGCGGCGCTCGGGGCTTCCACGGGAGATTTCCCGAGCAGATTTATCTTAGCATGGAAGATAACTGGGACTGGAACAGATTGCTCAAAGAAGTTGCGGATGCCCCATCCCTGGAAGTGTCCGAGGCCAGGTTGGGTGTGGGCTCTAAACAACCTGGTCTAGTGGAAGATGTCCCTGCCCATGGCAGGGGCGTGCTAACTTTAAGGTCGCTTCTATCCCGAGCTATTCTACGATTCTGATTCTGTGATTTTGCAAACAAGGGTAGGAGAAAGCCGAAGGCAGTGTCCTTAGACAGGCTTTCCCTTTTGTCACTGGGAAGTGGCTGATTGCAGAGTGAGTGGATGTGTTTCCAGAGCCCCAGCAGGTGCAAGTCTTGTGGGGAACCTGGGCTATCTGGATGACTCCTGTTATCCTAAAGACAGATATCCCCACAAATCCTTGCCAGTCTAGGATTTAATAGCCCCAGCCTGCTAATTTTTTACCTCAGAGAGGCCAGCATGTGTAGATTCTGGAGAAGACGAGCAAAGAACAGGGAATGCATTTTGTACTGGAAGTGCCACTGAATCACAGAGGCAATGAGCATGGCTGATGAGAAATTGCCTGCTTGGCACTACTACAACAGCCTGCTGAAGGGAGAGTGATGCAAGTGCATGCACACTCCTCTAGGAAAGGGTGAGGAACAAAATTTTTCCTCCCCTGAGGCAAGAGAAGAGATCCCAACACGCAGTGGTGCCAGATGATGGCATGTGATGCACCCAAATACAAAAGTATTCCTACAGAACTAGAGGCTAGCTTTCCTTTCTCTGTCAGCCTTTCATGATAATTTACTGTTTATCCTGCCTTAGCCCAAACTCTCTGTTTTGCCTGGATAATGGAGCAGTGGTGCCTCACTTAAAGTACAGCATTGAACTTGTCTGTTGTCACTGATGGTAGATGCACCAAAGTCAGAGGGGAGGGACCCACAAATCCTGACAGCTTCCCTAACATCTCCCTTCAACAGGAGCATCTCAGCCCAAGAGACACAGTAAAATCTCCCCAGAAGCTGTAGCACAACAGGGCTTTGTATACTCCCCTCCATGCAAGGGGGGGAGCTCCCCTTCCATGGAAGAGCTGTGAAGTTAATAGGAAGATGGGAGCTTGTGTTTGTTTTAAGCCAAGAAAAGGGACGCTCTGCTAAAACTCACTTTGCCCTGCTTTTACTCTCTGCTTACCCTGTTAATATGCAAAAAAAATCAATCATCTTTCTGTTTGAAAGACAGGAGGTACTAGAATCCAGCTTCTCTTTTGTAGGGACCCATCTTCCACCCTAGTCAAGTACCTAAATACATTGGAGGATTTTTGCTCAAAGGCTGAGACTTCTGAAGCTCATTTCTTATTTGGGACATAGGCAGGAGCTTGTAGCATTAACAGCTAAATGGGTTCAGCTCTAAATGAACTGGCAAAGATGTTCTCAGCCCAGAAAGTTTTTCTATTTCCAGCTGTAGTAGTTGATCAGAGAAGCAGTGTCTACCCCTCCCCTTCCCTTTTCCACAGCACTGTTTTCCAGCCTCTTGTTCCCCAGTCTGTCCATACATTCAGCATTGTCCCATCCCAAGTGCAGAATCCAACAATTTCCCTCATTGAAATTCATGTGGTTGGTGATTGCCCAGTCCTCTGATTTGTCAAGGTCTCTCTTCTGGGCCTCTCTGCCCTCGAGGGCTTCAGCAGCTCCTTCCAATTTAGTATTATCAGCAAACTTATCCAGGATCCCTTCAGATTCTGCAGCCAAGTCATTTATGAAGATGTTGAGGAGCACATGGCCTAAGATGGAGCCTTGTGGAACCCCAGTGTCAGGCCACCAGTCTGATGTCACCCCATTCCCTATGACCCTTTATGCCTGACTGGTGAGCCAGTTGCTCACCCATGGCGTGATGTGTTTATTCAGCTCTGTGCTGAACATTTTGTCCAGGAGGATACTGTGAGAGAGTACTGAAAGCTTTATTGAAATTTAAAAAGATTACATCAGCTGGCTTCCCCTTGATCAGCTAGGTGAGTTCCCTTGTTGTAAAATGAAGTTTGACAAGAAGGACCTTGCCCTCAGGAAGCCATGCTGGCTGTGACCGATGAATGGTGGTTTCCTGCTCATTTGTGCTGTCCTAGCAAACCTCGTTCCTCTTCCACAGCAAGTCCCTTATGACACTTTGCTTCTGATTTGTCCTTGCTGCCTCATTTTGGAAACTGAAATAAATGCTGGACCAAACCAGGGAGAACTGCACGGCTGCCTGGATGCTGTGCTGTGGAGGCAGGTGGTTGAATTGCAGGCTGCTGGCAGTCAAGCCTGTGAGTGTGGCAGAAGGAAGAGCTGAGGTGGAGGAGAGGGATGGAGGGTGCTCAAGCAGCACCACACAACCCACCAAGGGCAGGCAAAGGGATGGAAGGCAGTCCCTGTTCAGAGAGGGAACACTAGTTAGTCTGAATAGGAAAAGGGAATCTGGCAAGGACAAGGGCACAGTTTTGTAATGGTACAGGGGACCCCTGGAAAGACCATGAAATGAGAACAATCAATTAACAAGTTGCTGTGGCTTCAGTAAAGCCATTATAGACAGAGTGGTGTAATGAGCACATCTGATGCACAGAAGCTATTTAACCTTCAGCCTCTTGCCTTATAAAGCACCTCTGGGGCAGTGGGTAAAGCTGTTAATTATTAAGGTCAACCCTAGCAGACAAAGGTGTCCTCAAGTATGGGCTGCTGTGATACACTCAGATAATTTCTCCATTATGTCAGTAACTAATTTCCTGAATTGTTCAAGAATTGGCAGATTAGCATCCATTAACCAAGTCTTAACTCATGGCTGTGGGAGCAGTTACAGGCCACAAGGACTGCAGAACCCATTTGTAAATTCTTGAGCACATGTAATACATACACATAGACAGTACTGCAGCAGCTTGGTGTGAGTAAAACAAAAAAGGAAGGTATGTAAAAAGGCTGGGCAGGCAGTGACAGGCACTGGCTTGAGCAGATGTCTCAGTGTTTGTCCTCAGGTGCTCTAAGAGCCGAGGATGAAGTCACTCTGACTTTTAAAGAAACGTGTATTGAGGAATTGTAAATTAGCAGAATCAACTAAACCAAAATACCCATTATATTCACTACCAAAAGGGCTTTCTGATTTTTTTTTCTGAGGAAAAAAAATCCATACAGCAAACATTTCATGGATTTGATAAGTGTGTCTTTTTACATTGTTCACCCTTATGCGGCGAGACAAATCTCATTGCTTTTATTTATGCAGGCCGTATAATTTTGTGTACCTAAATGCAAACATTTTTTTTTCCAAGCACAGCTTATGAAGAACCTTTGGAAACTGCAATACAGGTAAGTAAGAAATTCCTTTGCTTCACAAAGTGGTTTTATTGTTTTGCCTCAAAGCCAAGAGCAAAAAAGCAGCTGTCCCAAGTGGAGCTGTTGTGAAGGGACACAGTGGGGGCACAGCGCTGAGGGCACCTGAGCCTGGCACACCGGCTGCACCCAGCTCGTGGAGGAGGAGGGAAATGGCCGTGTGACTGCACCACAGCCTTACCTGTGTCTGCACTTACCTGCCTGAGACTCTTCTGGCTCACTGCCTGGAGTTAAACCAAAGGAGGCTGAGAAGAGACTGGAAAGAGAAGGAAATGGAACTATGGTGGTGATAAAGCCTACTAATACCAGCATTCCTTTAGGGGATCAGTGGGGAGCGAGGCACTGGAATAACTGCTGCCAGCCTGCTGCCAGGAGGGTGACAAGCTGCTTTAGCAAGGCCAGCAATGAACACCAAAGGATATTAAACCCTCTCCCAGCACAGATGAAAGGGCTGGAGGTTGGGGGTATCGGAAGGAGGTCAGAGCAGCTTCTCAAGAAGAAACATTACTTGACTTGCAGCTGCACGTGGGTGTCCCACCAAAGCTGGGGACGATGGGCTGTGGGAGGGGATTTCAGGAGCTTGTCTATGCTGCTGAAAAGGTTAAAAAGGGGAAGTCTCAAGCACCAACACTTTCCTCAGACTTAGGCTTGTCTCCTGGTTTGTGGCAGGCTTTTGGCTGTACTGCCAGCTGTTCTGCCCCAAAGGAGAGTTTCAGCTATCCACTGCAGGCTGTTTGGAGGGTAATGGACTGGCAGGCAGTGTTCAAAGACAGCAGTCCAGTTTAAATGCCAACACAGGGACTAGGATGGGTGAGACAGGCAGGGGGTGCCAGCCAGTCACAGGGTGGTTAACATGGCAGGCAGCAGGCCTCATCTCCTGGGCTTGTGCCCTGGGAGAAATGTCAAAGCTGGAGTGGGGAGGGACACTGCTCCCTTACCTAGAATGATGTCTGGCTTTTTTTTCCCCCCCAGACATCCTTTACTAGACCAGTCACTACCACCTTTCCCCACAGACCTCATCTCACTTGTATTCCTTAGGCTGCCATGGCTGCAGCATCCCTGCAGTACCCATGTGCAAGGGTCAGGTGGCCGTGGGAGAAGCCACAGGGGGAGAGCAAGGCCAGGTTCACCACTGGCTGGAGCTGTCTGCCCACCGAAACTGCCCAGGCGGCTGTGACTGAAATTTAATTTGCCTGGTGCATTCCGTGGACATTTTAATCAGCATTTCCTACAATCTACTTGGCAAAGAGGCTCGATTGGCAGCTGCCTGACTGAATGGGCTTTGCACCCAGTCTAACCTTCTCCATTCGCAATTTCCAGTGCTGGAAAACCTCTCTGTCTCACTTTCAGAAGTTTCTATAGCAATCACAGCCATCCTAGTGAAGCACTGGAAATGGCAGCCCATTCAGATTGTAATTTTGCTGGACAGTAATTGCTCCTCTCTCCACTGGCCTCTGAAATGTTATTTTTTGGGAGATATCAACTGCAACTGGAGGAGAATGGTCCTCTGCCTGTGTTTTCAACCAGCTTTGCTCCCCCTGCCCCCTGAGGAACTTTGTTAGCTGTTTAAAGTGTGTGAATCTCGATTAGCAGGGAAGTGTTGCTGGGCACATCATACCTCGGCTACAGGGAAAGACCTGACATGAGTGATGCTCTTAACAGGCCTGCAGGAACAAACCTCACCACCCAACACAGCATGTTGTGACCTGAAAATTATCCATCACTGCATGTAGAAAAAGTTACACAAGTGTGTTTGCCTTTGCTAGTTGTAAAAGACCAAAGCACTCAAAGGTTTTTTCTTCGTGTCGGTGAGCTTACTTTTCCTAGTTTCGTTGACTTCATCTTAAACACTCACTTGATCTTTTGTTCCATGCTTCATTTTTCAGTGGCTGTGATTGCTCTTAATTACTGTGACACTGAAGAACCATGTGCTGAAAATACATTAAGTAACTTCTTGCAATAAGAGAATGTGGTAGAATTATCCCACATCTTGTGAAGAAATCAGTTAACCATTTCTTAAGCTCTTGTAATAATCTTCCTCTATACTTTTATGGCTATTGTTGCCTGCTGGAAAAATTAGCTTAAAGCTGAGTAAGGGGAATTGTGGATAAGTGTTTGCAATTTGGCTTTGGACTGACATAGTGTGGTTGCACTCAGAGAATTTGAAGTCTTTGCTCTGGCAGCAGTACTCAAATCTGGAAATATAGGATTCGCATTGGAAAATAGTGGATTTTTATAACTATTTAAATGAACAATTTCAGCTAGAGAGTAGATTAACAGAGCCAACTAAACCCTTCACCCTGACAAAGAACTGGCGGGAGGACTATAGAAACACATCCAAAATTTTACCAACATGAATGCAGAGTACTAGGTCAGTGAGAAGCATTTCTGTATTTTAATGGCTCTCTTAGAAATCAATTCAATTTAAAACAAAAGTTGTTTTACAAATATGTGGAGAATGCAGAAGGCTGGAGAGGGAGCAAGTGGCCTGCATCCTCCATCTGCTTCATCCTCCCTCTCCTCTCATGCTAGGAACTGCTACTGCAAGTCTCCCTTCTGGGCAGACACAGAGGCAAAACCAGGCAGTGCCCCAAACCCGAGGGTCAGAAATGTCTCCCATTTTGCAGGTGCACGGGTGCACCCCCAGACCCCACACCCTGTATTTTACATGTGCCAGAGCTGCTGAGGCCCAAAGCTGAGCAGCAGGAAAGTCTAAGCCCAGGGGTCTTGGGGAAGCTGAGACACAAAAACCTGTGCTTCTCCATCAGAAATGACGTTACAGAACAAGAGAATATTAAGTATCCCAGGATGAGGAGAAATCTTCACTGACAAGAGATGGACACGTTGGGGATTGCTCATCTCTGAGAGGAAATGGGTCATGGTGACACAAGAGAAGCATCCACTGGACAAACAAAGCTGTTAAGGCAGATTGACAAAACCTGTTCTTGAAGAATTTCAGAAGAGGCAGCAAAGCCTAGGGACCTTTTTTTTGAGCAAAATTTCTGATTAAACCCTGTCAGCTTACTGCTGCAGGATGTTTGAAGGGAAAACAGGATCATAAATTGAACTGGAGAAGGGTCCAACATTTCCACGAGTGACAAGGCATGCAAACATTGTTGAGGGTACAGCCTATTCCTTCACAAATCTGTGTGAATCTGTAATGGGAGTAAGACATCCCATTCTGGATGCTCTTCTCAAACGCTGGGTACCACAATGCTGCAAGCAAGATACTAGAGCAAGTTGGTTGCTCGCCTTCCAATATTACAATATCCTTCTTCGAGAAACAGGAAAATACAATGGTTGCAGTAAAAGGTGTAGAAATAGACCCAAAGTTCAACCTAAAAATTTTACAACCCTAGTTTCTCAAGTCTGAACTATGAAACACTGCTTGCGATCTGCCAGCAAGACCTACGTGTCTGCCACTGGCATCCATGGAGAAGTGCCATGCTGCAGCAGTGCTCTCCCGCTCTCAGCACTCAGAGGTGCTCCTTCAGGGCACTTGCACTGGGGAGCTGCAGTGATCCTCAGACCCTGCCAGCCTCCATGTTAATCACCTGCTTCCCCGGGAAATTTTCTAAGCTGTGCGAAACCTGTAACAACTAACCATGGAACTAACTGGCTGACAGCAAAAGCACATCTTGAACAGTAAAAATCCCAAATTATGAGGAGGGAAAAGCACTTTAATTGTGGTTTGCATACAGCTATTTTGGCTTACCCTCAAGTTGTTGGAGGAAAGAGGCAAAGAGGTGGAAAAAAGGGTTCCAAACCCAAAAATTATGGCTGCTGGCAGCATAAGCCAGACAAGTCTGAACTACTTCTGGAGGAGGACCTTTCTGACAAGGCCTGGATATTCCAACCCAAAAGCTGAACCATGTGTAGGGCAATGGTTACAGCTTGTGCAGGCAACCACATGCCCAGAAACTGGCAGTGCTGCCAGTCCAGGTTTGCCCCCTGGATACAGAGATCTAAGAAAAAGCAATCACACTAAGTCATGAAGGTCAAAGGGCTGGAGCACCTCTCCTATGGAGACAGGCTGACAGAGGTGAGATTGTTCAGCCTGGAGAAGGCTCCAGGGAGACCTTACCTAAAGGACACTGCAAAGACCTGGAGAGGGACTTTTTACAAGGGTGTGTAGGGACAGGACAAGGGGAATGGCTTTAATCTGAAAGAGGGAGGGTTTAGAGTGGTTTTTAAGGAATAAATTCTTTACTGTGAGGGTGGTAAGGCACTGGAATAGGTTTCCCAGAGGAGCTGTGGAGGCCTCATCCCTGGCAGTGTTCACAGACAGGTTGGATAAGGCCTTGAGCAACCTGGTCTAGTGGGAGGTGTTCCTGCCCATGGCAGGGGAGGTGGGGTTAGATGATCTTAAAGGTCCACTCCAACTCCTTAAAGTTCTATAATGCTAATTAACAGTGGGTCTGTCTATCCAGAACACATATCTAAAATTGTAACAAGTTTATAAACATCTGGATTTATTAATTTTTATTACAAGATAAATTCTTTTCAAACAGAAGATGGATTTACAAGTGTTCAGTTTGTAATATACTAGATTCAAAATGACATATTTAAAAAAATACTCTCTCTATACAAGGAAAATCCCAACAGAATTTACAAAGCCACCATATTTCAAACGTATAGGATCTGAGGTTGTTATGAATCTTTCAGGAAATTCATTATTACAAGTAAAAGAAAAACTACACAAATGGTTTACAGTTTTAATCACAAATCTCAGTTTTTCTTTAAATAGATTCTTAAAATAGATGTATTAATTAAAACAAAATCACTACGAAGAGGCATGTAGTGTTTAGTGGATGACATTAATTCTGTAACCCAAACAAGGGAGACTAATCCACTCTGAGTAGCTAAATTATTTTTTTGCACTATTTACATACTTTACTGAAGTATTTTCATCCCAGAGCCTCAGCAAGTATCTTAGAATATTAATGAGGGAAGTCTGGCAGCACGCCAGAGTTAGCAAGAAAGAAAGTAACATCATTCCCATTTTATCAACAGGGAAACTGAGGCACCAGGTGTATTCCGACCCAGGAAACTGCAGAAAGAAAAATCCTGAACCTTAATTCTGTTAGCCACATCATGATGGAGAGACAGTTCTTCCTCCTTTTTATGTGGCTGGTGACCCTGCTGGGCACTGTTTGAAACCTGGTCAGTTGCTTTTTTTCATGTTTAGATTGCTGCAAAATAGGTGGCATCTATCCAGCTGTATTGTCATTTACTAAAAGAAAAGACATTAATGGTTTTCTTTTTCAGATCAAAAACCAGCAACAGCAAAAAGTGCCTCTTCACTCCCTCTAAAGCCTTTGGAAGGCTGTCTTGTTCTACCCAAAATACTGCAATTGTTCCCTCAGTCTGCACAGTAACAAATACTGAAAACCAGCAACTCTGAAAGACAGAATTGCACTATTTATTATTTAAAAAGTTAAATTTTTGGGCATTGTGAACATTCTTTGGTCAATTAAGTATTTCAAAGAAGTTAGTTGAGAGATTCTCAGCCAGGATGTGACCTTTAGAAAATATCAAGTGCTTCACATGGTCCATAATCCCCAGGATTTTACTTCCTATGACAGCAAAATATTATACCACATCAATAAAGGTCACTTGAAAAGACCTTTAAAAATAACTTGTCAAAAATGTTTGCTGAACAACTAAAGGAAATAAAATCTTGTTGCAGCTCTGAGATGCCATGAATTCACAAGGAAAACCAAAAAAGCCAGGACTTAAACTCTGGATAGAAGCATCCAGCACAAATCCAGCAATTTTAAGGCTATTATGAAGCGTGTATAATTTAGTCACAGGCATCTCACTGTTTACATTTTGGCAAATACATCATCTTCATGTGGCTATAAAGTATGGACTGTTGCTGTCTCACAGCAGCAGAAGCAGGCCAGGCAGCAGGGGACAGGACAGCTGGGAGCACAGGTGGCCCAGCATCCTGGGGCACAACAAAACCACTCTTGTCCATGGAGATTCTGGCCAGCACCAGTTGCCTGGAAGGTGTCTGACCCCAGAAGCAGCACCCCCAACTCAGCACTGGAAAAAGGCTTTATACCTGCTTCAGCATCATAAAATAAGGAAATAGGACCTCACTTTCTTCAGGGAGGTAGATGGGCATAAATGTGCTGCTTCTGTGGTTACAGGGGCACCCTCTGCCCTGGCCACATCTGGGCTGGCTGAGAAACCAGTCCGATAAATTTCTCCTTGTGGACCTGACCCAAAAGTGGCAAACCTCCCTCTGCAGCACAATTACAAATACAGCACAGCTATTTAGGCAACTCTTCTTGTTTTCAGCCCCAAACACTCTGGAACCTTCCCCATTTCTTTTCTTTGATTATTGCTGGTACCTACCAGGGACTCCTAACAGACAAATTCCTTGCTGGCCAAGTAAAGACTGCACTATGGTTTTACTTACCAATATGTCCTGGAAGCAGTGCTGGCTCTGGAAACTTTTGGGGGACTTCCCTCCTGTGTTTTCACAGAGCTCACCTATATCCTTAGAGGCTTTCAGTGGAACATCAGTCCCACTGCATTTAGGAGCTTCCAAAAACCTGGAGAATCTGTGTTTGGGGTGTGCGTTCAGACTGCAGAAAAGCCTCAAATACCAATGGGCAAAGCAGCAGCAGTTTGAACACAAACAGGGATCCTGTGGTTAAATGAGCTTCGTCATCACCCACACAGACAGCGGAGGAACACCTCACTTCCCTGGCCTGAGACAGTCTCTGTGGGAATGAAGAACCTGCCAGGACCTTCTCTCCCGTATGTCTCAGACGTGTCACCTGTGTTCTGCAAGATTGCACATTTCCCCTATACCACCTGAGAGAAGGACATACAGGCTAAACATATGAACAGTTTTTAAGCAAATGTAAATAAATATCCAGATGCAAAGTGCCTTAGATTATCTACCACCACCTCCCATTTTCCTACAACACATTCTGGTTCAAGGCAGGAGGCATTTGAATGCTACTCAAAAAAAGTCAAGGCTGAAGCTTCAGGAGAGTTATCAGCATAGTCCCAAGGCTGATAAGTATAGAGTGCCACATATAAATACAGAAACACACACATTTAAATTATATATATTAGTTTTATCTAGATTTATATGTACATGTATAAATTCAATATACATATGTGTTTGTATATACAGACACACATGCATGAATGTCAATAGTCCCTCGGTTGAGAAACCTAATCCAAATCTCTGAAAGCATACAACAATTATTTGGATATTCTTAAGTATAAAAAATGTATTCTGATTGGAGTTTTCATAAATATGCATTAAAATTCTCCATGGTAGTCACTCTTGTGGAAATAATAACACAGTTCCATTAGTTGCAAACTATAAATATAGGCTTTAAAAATTATTTGAAGAGCAGGTATAGCCAGAGTAAGTAACTTCCAGGACAAGCAGAAAGGATCAGAACAGAAAACTAGAACTGAGCATGTGGCTCCCCAACAAAAGTAAGTGCACAGGACCTCTCCAGCCCTCCCTGCTGCCCAGAAGGCCCTTTTAGATGTTTTTTGTAATTGTGATGGGAGACAACTTGGTGACAGAAAAAGGTCATGTTGCAAAATCCAACAAAACCCCTTAAAGCTGGGGACAGTGTGTTATATATTTCCTCCCTAGAACATGAGGGTAGTCTTTTCAGTCCATCTACATGGTTTTTTTCTACTCAAAGTTTCTATATGTGCTCTTAAGATTACTTTATGAAAATACACAATAAGCCAATACACCAAAATACCATGTTTTGTTTCGGTTAGATGAAAATCAAGAATGACACCGCTGCATCTTCAACTAAAATAGAGTTTCCAACTACAAACATGAGGATGGGTGATGTGTCTTGAGGCATCAGTTCCTATCCTATCTTTTCCATAAAACACATTCCTATGTTAACATGATGAATTGCCTCAGTAGCACTTAGTACTGCTATTCCCAGACTAGGGCAGGTGTGTCAGCAGCAGTGGAAGGTTTGGTGTAGAAGAAGCATAAGAAAATTCAGGGTAGAGATGTCACTGGTATAGAGGCAACATATCCAGGCTTGTAAGAACCACAAAGTTCAGGAAGAATATGGTCTTGCACTTACTTGTTACAGCATACCCTGTCTTATCAAGGTCTCTTTTCTCATCCATTACTTAGACCTTAGTCCTGTGCAGCTTCAAGTACCTTAAAGCTCCTCCTCAGGGTTCTCTCTTGGTTGAAACGATTAGCTTTCAGTGAACCAAACTGATCAACAGTATGATTAAAAAAAAAAAAAAACTCCTGGAGCCTGAATGTCAACACATAGCTAGACTCAGAAAATAGAAAAAAAAAACAAAACACACTACGGAGGAGTTCCAGGATTCCAGCATGGACAATATCAGGAGCTTCCTAAACAAGTATTTGATTTTTCTTTTGTGCAAGCAACATTATACATGACAGAAGCAGTGCATAATCATTGAAATGCCCACTTTATGTGATGTCATAAAATGACTCTGCGTAGCCCATTAACTTTGTCTGTAGACCAATTCTCCAGAAAAATTCTAATCCCATCAAATTTCCTGAACATCAAAGGTCTATTTTAGAGAATCATTAAGGTTGGGGGAAAAACTCCGAGATCATTGAGTCATTGAACTTTTGTCCAAACCTCACCCTATCAAATAAATCACAGCACTAACTGCCATGTCCAGCAATTTCTTAAACACTTCCAGGGATGGTGACTCCACCAACTCCCTGGGCAACCTGTTCCAATACTAGACAACACTTTCATCAGTGAAGAAATTCTTCATCATGTCCAACCTGAATCTCCCCTGGAGCAGCTTGAGGCTCTGTCCTTTCATCCTGTCATTGGTTGCCTGGGAGAAGAGTCCAAACCTCACCTCATTACACCCTCCTTTCAGGCAGGTAGAAGAGCAATAAGACCTCCCTGAGCCTCCTTTCCTCCAGGCTAAACACCCCCAGCTCCCTCAGCTGCTCTTCACAGGACTTGTGCTCCAGACCCATCACCAGCTTTACTGACCTTCTCTGGACATGCTCCAGCCCCTCAATGTCCTTCTTGTAGTGAGGGGCCCAGACTGGACACAGCACTCAAGGTGAGGCCTCACCAGTGCCAAGTACAGGGGGACAATCCCTGCCCTGGACCTGCTGGCCACACTGTTGTTCATACAGGCTGAGATTCCATTGGCCTTCTTGGCCACCTGGGCACAGCTAGCTCATGTTCTGTTTACCAGCATCCCCAGGTCCTTTCCCCAGGCAACTTTCCAGCCCCTCTGCCCAGCCTGTGGTGCTGCCCAGGACTGTTGTGACCCAAGGGCAGGACCTGGCACTTTGCCTATATAGAACCTCATACAAATGGCCTCAGCCCATTGATCCAGCCTGTCCAGATCCCTATGCAGAGCTTTCCTGCCCTCCTGCAGGTCAACACTCCCACCCAACTTGGCATCATCTGTGAACTTACTGAGAGTGCACTTTGATCCCCTTGTCCAGACCATGCATAAAGATACTGAAGAGGGCTGGCCCCAACACTGAGCCCTGGGGAACACCTCTGATGACCAGCCACCAGCTGGAGGTAATTCCATTCACCACCACTGTATGGAGCCAGACATCTAGATGGGTCTGAAGAACAAATTAAGGCAAAATTTCACATATCCACACACTGGTGGTACAGACAAATAACTGAGACCTCATGTCTTAAACTCAAAAAACTATTGATGAAAGAAAACATGGTCCAGATGATAAAGTGCAATTATTATTCAAGTTGTGCTAAAAAGCTTTCCAGTGCTTTTCTGAAGCTTTTCCAATTTTTCTTCTTGGTGATTTCATGCTGTAATTTTACTTCTTGGTGATTTCATTCAACTTTTAATTATGTTTTTTTTGCTTCTGTCCCCATCATTCCAGTACTGTTCAGTTTGCATTTCTGTGAGCCGTGAGAGAGTACGCTGAAAGGCAAAGACTTCCTCTTCCCCTGTAAACATGGAGAGTCCTTTGGCAGAATCCTACATCAATACACAAAAACAGTAGCACACTCTTGTGAGACTCATGGCTGTATTGAAGTGCATCCTGTCTAACTCCTAAGGCTCAGTGCTTTACAGGCTTTAACAAAACAAGACAGCAGCATGGCACCAAAACATTAAAACTGATGTCCAGAAATTAAAGAAAAGCACCTATTTCAGCTACATAATCCCCTGAAGGAATACAGCAAAAAGAATAATTTGGTTTTAAAACAACACAATAACAGGTTAACTATCTATTTTTCCTTTGTTTTACTAATTGTACACCAATTAAAAAAAAATTTAAAAGTCAATAGCAATAACTGAGCTACATGTACTTATCAGAGTGACAGAAACACTGCAAAAAAAGCAGCGTCTCAATAGTTAAATGTTTCCTTATTCCTCCTCTTAAAATGCTGTGCAATTATGAGACTAAACCCAATTTTGTTACAAAAGGGAGACGATGTTAAAATCATGTACCTGGCTCAAGTCCAAATCATCCATCAACACTCTGTTGTCCTGCAGTTCAGCACTGTCCTGTTTCACCTGGAACAAGCTTTGGAGAGGAGCTGCTGCAGAACAGATAATGCGCACCTGAGAGGAGGAGAGCAGGAAACAACAGTGTAATCCCTTGGGCTTTACAGGAATGGGGTAAAACACACCATCTATGCACTGCAAACTTCAAGTTAAATTGTCAGTGTTTTTCCCCAATGATTTTCTTTTCTCTTATTAGCACTGCTGTTACAGATTTACCTGACTTAGATGAATTATTAACCTTACAAGATCTTTTTCTTAATAACAACTGATGTAACTTTTACTCAGAGAACAGAAGTGTGCTTTCAAATACAGAATATCTGCTATGCAGGCGTTCACCACAAAGTATACTTTCTAAATTAACAGCTGTATAGTAACCAGTGCTTACTTTTCACCCATAATGAGATGCCTCTCAGTTGGTAGGTACACTGCACTATTTAAAAGAATACTTAAATTCCAAATTTCCCAGAAGATGAGTGAAGCCTCTCTTGCCTCCATCTGTGCTACTCCAGTAAGTTATTTTTTAGTAAAAATAATGATGTTGTTTTCATGTCTGCTGGGAAGAGATACAACATACAGTGAAAGATGGGGGCTGCAATGAAGACAGACTGAAATAATACTACAGAAAGAGACACTTGTTGAGAGCATGCAGGCAAGATGTTTTTGTAGTGGACAGGCATCCACAGATATACTCAGGTATTTTTCCCAACTACTTTTCATGGGAGTTTAACCTTGTGTTTTTCCTGTGGAGGAAATAATAGAAAGTGACTGCTTGCAATTCTTAATGACAGCCCAAACACAAAGCAGACCATCCCCCTATTTCTAACCCATTAGTTTATTATTAGCATATTGCCTTAGCAAATTTCCACTTCCCAACTACAGAATAAAGAATCTGGCTAATTTGAATGACACGGATTTGAATCTGGCTGATTTGAATGAGACTACTCATACACTGAATTAGTTGAACACCTTGCTGAGTTGGGGCCTTTCTGATCAACAACCCATGCCAGAACATTCGTGATAAGAACCAACCTCAACTGACACTTCCCAAATGCATAAATGTTTAAGTGTGTGGAAATATAATCACAAAGTGTTTCAAACCTTGCATCACTTAAAAAAAAAAAATCCCTGTAAAGAGCAACTTCCCTTTGTTTTAGTTATGCTGATTTTGCTTCCATGATTGAAATCTCTGTAAATCTACATGAAGTGCTGCATTTATCATTATTATTCCATAAGCAATTCTGCAATCTAATGTAAAACCTACAGTGACTGTTTCCTTTAAACTTTATGATGTAATTGTGCTATTAACTCCTCCTTCCTGATCAAAAAGGCACTGATTCCTGACCAACTGCCCATACAGATTAAAATCTAAAAAACTCCACTTCACTCCAGCACAGTTGGCAGCACAATCTTTCATTATTAAAACAATGGCATGGCTTCTGTTGTTTTCCTGGGTTAGGAAAGAACATCCCCATTCAAAAAAGGCAAATGAGCTCAGGCTTGTATTTATGCTCATGCTTAATACTCAAAGAAACAAAAAAAAAAAAAAAATCTGTTCATTTGCCTTTATTGAATTGGGACCCATTTTTTGTTTTTGTGAAGCTGGAATGATGTTTCTTTGCAGTGCTACTTCATTCTGCTTATGTTTTCCAAACCATTATTACAGAAAGCCTTATGTCAAACCAATAGTAACAGTCAGTTTTAGGACTCACAATATTATCCCTATGCATATAGAAAAGGCTTGGTTCTCACCTTATGCTCATAAAAGGTATCAATAAGAGTAATGAAACGACGAGTTTGTGTCCTTTTTGCTATTGTAAGAAGTGGTATGTCACGAACAAACACTGTGTCAAAGTGCTTTGATATTTCCAAATAGTCGCTGGCTCCAAGAGGCTGAAACAAAACAAACCATAAGCAATGGAAACCCATGATAGAATAACACAAACTCTGTATCTTCACATACTACAGTAACAGAAGAGAGCTGTAAAGTCCTGATCATAATCTTTTTATTCCTTTACATCTTGCTTGAGGAATGCTCAATTGCCCTTAGGGACATAGGTACCTGGGGGTGTTCATACTCCTGGCTTTACATGAACAGTGAGAGTGAAAAATGTGGCTGTTCTGCACCCAGACAACATTATGATCTCTCCCTGACAACCTCAAATAAAATCATCACTATAAAACATAATCCATAGAAGACATGTGATTTAAACCTAAAGTATAAATAATTTGAATAGCTATTAGGATGCTTTTTAGATCTTTAAAGATTTTTAAATGCAAATTTATAGGCTAGTTACTAAATCCTAAATAGACCTGCATTTAGCTCACCCAGGACTAAACCCAGACTGAATAAGTATCTTATTTTTTAAGTATGGAAAACAAGAGGAAAACGACAAAAATACAATTTTGCAGCAGCTCCTTTGTTCATGGTTTCTCCTGTAATGATGAAATAAAAATCTTCAAGAAAACTTATTAGTTTCTCTTTCTGTATCTAAACCATCAACAGAAAATACGCACAAATAGTAGTAGCTCATTCTAATACATTCCTCTAAAATTACCTTTTCATTACATGTAAGGTGGTTTTTTCCTGCAAGATCTGTCCTATCAGTACCACAGGCAGTACTTTATCATGAGCTATTAAAATTTGTACTCCTGACCTTGTTCCATCAGTTTTACTTGTACAAATACTTCAGAATCTTGTCTGCAGCTACTGCAGAGAACAAGTTCAGCAGCATTTTGCATGGTCACAATTCCCTTCCCAGGTAATCACCTGGGCCATGTGCTGTACCAAGTATAATACTGTCATAAAGCATTGCAATACTGCTATTACCTTAAAACCAGAAAATATAAAATATTTGCTTTAACTGAAATGGTGAGAGTAATTTGTAGGCCACACATAATTTCTTAACTAGAACACTTCTGCAAAACTTATTTTAAGCAATTATCAATAGCCGCTCATGAACAGGACTTTGGGTTTTGTTTAGATACTAGAATAAAAAAACTTGTAGACATGGTCTCTACACAAGCACAGGAGAGAGAAGCCCTAATGGTATTCCAAAAATTCTTCTGAAAATTAATGGGAATAAGCTAACCTTCCAGAGAGGTACTAAAGCCTATCACTCTCCACCAGCTCTCCCACTTACAGTCTCACGAATCACCCTGTTTTCCCATTCCCAAGCACTCAACTTCCCTGTAGCATCTATGGAAAAGAACTATTACAAAACCTTTCAATTCTTTTGAGCAGTGTTTAAGAGTAGTATATGCTGTATTCTCCCCTTAGAATTATATTTAATGCTTATTTTCTCCCTCCATTTCAGTCCCCTAGTTACTACTATGGACTTGGTCATCGGAAACCAAAAACTCATCACCATGAGGGCCACCAGCAAAGCTTCATGCAACACCTCTGAAAAAACCAAAATCCTGTCTGGATAAACCAGAGTAGCTAAACTCAAAATATTCTGATGAAATAAAGCAGGAAAAGGTTCAGGAAAGTGGAAGGAACTGATGGATGGAAACAACACAGAGCAAACTCACTGAACACCTTGCCACCAGATACAAGTGATACATCTGGACAGCCAGAGTATCAAGTGCAAAAGAAAAACAATGGGACCACTAAAAACAACACAAGCAGGATGCTGCTGGAGATTTTAAGATTAGTGAGAAGCAAATAGTTTCGGTACTGGTAATCTTATTCCATACTTAGGACTGAAGCACTGCTAAACACAAAGGAGATCAAGTATGCCTGTGTGATGAGTACCTGTGAGGGAGAACAGCAGTGATCTCACTGTACACAAGAAAGGTAAGAATTTCTCATGTCTCCCCTTAGGTAAGAATTTAGAGAAATCACTGCTATGCCGATTCATTCTTTTATTGCATGAAGAGCCCAAACCATCTTCTGCCAAAACCCAAAACCCTGAGAAATTATTCTGACCCAATGTGACGCACTTTCTCACACAAACCATACCAATACACCCTCCTCATCTCAAAGTACCAGATATTAAATGGTGATTCCTAAAATAAATAAATATGTAACTAAAAATTAAAGTGTACAAACTTCTGCAAAGTGGGCAAAGTGAAGTGTCCAACTAATGAGCTATCCAGATAAGAACTTGGTGGGTACCTTGTTTGGTGGATATCTGTTGTTATTATATTGCAAAGGTTCCATATTGCTAGAGTTTCATACCTCCTTGGTGTTTCTCGTAGGCAGCTGCTCTAAGCACTGACTCTTCCTTCTTCTCACAGGAGCCAACTGACTCCAGTTCCCCTCAACCAACCAATCCACTCTTTTATAACACTCTTCTTCTTACTGGCTACATCTGTGACCTGTTAGAGTCAGGCCTGTTCCTATTCTCTAATAATTGGCTCAGCTGCAATTCCTTAAGGGCTAAGATTACTTTCTACACTATCTTTATTTTCTTAAATTGTATCCTCCTATAGATATCCAAACAGGAGATTTAAAAACCTGGGTAGTCAGAGGGAAGAAACAGGTGGAAGACAAAAATTAGGCTAATGCATTTCAAATGGGAAGAATGGAAGATGTAATACTTACACTGCTTTTCATACAGACATAAAAGCATGATTCATAGAAGATTACAATATGCATCTTTATCAAACAGGAATTCAATCTACCTCAGCAGTGCAAAAAGCAAGCAATTCAAGAATTCCTCTAATTAAAGGCATAAAAGGCAGAACATTTCAAGCTTTAACAAGAACTTCTGAAATATTGACACCAAATGATAATATTCTGTGAATGTTGGCAGAAATGTGCCTTTGGAGACTCCAAAATCTTACACTCAAAGATCTGAGTCTAGCAGGATGAGTACTTTATTAGAGTAAATTTGGTACCTCCCTGACAAGACTCAAGTCTAGTGAGACACAACTGAAATGCCAAGTCAGCCATTCTGCTGTTACGTATGGCTCAGTTGATAACAGCTGAAGTCCCTTACACAGAGGAGTTCTCAAAACTCCTGTTTTTGGAGTTTAGAGACAGTCCTGGAGATGAAAGACCAAGCTTTTAATCTTGTTCCTAACATGACTTACTCTTGTCTTGGGAAGTCCTGTAATTTCCTTCTGTCTTAGTGTAAAAAGAAGGAACCACCAAAAAGTTTGCAACTGCTCTGATGACAGCTTAGAGCTCTTTTTTGTATCCCTCTGTCCTTGCTATAGGCCCAGTTTCCATGCTCCCTGTAATTGCTTCAAAGCTGGTCTAACCCACCAGCTACCTCAAAATGCTCCAAATGCAAAAGACCATGATAGAGGGGCACCCTGGCAGCTTCTCAACTGACATTCTCACTGGCCTGGTGCCCCCCAAACCTGGCATGAGGCTGGCACGAGCACACATGTACCACCTCTGCCACACAGAAACAGAAAGAGGGAAATGGGTTCGAGGCCAGATTGCGCTATTGCCAGAGGCTCTGGCTGTACAGTCCATATACAGAAGCTCCACCAAGGAGCAAATTCCTGCTGTTCCAGCAGCCCACAGCCCTCCCCTACCTTCACAGCACTGCCTTACTGCCTTCAGGCCCTTTTTCCCTCACCTTGCAGCAAGCACTCTCTGGGTCCTGACTGCCAGCAACACCAGCTCAGACTAGGTTACAAGACTAGAGGCACACAATTTTAGACACATAGCACTGTCCTTTGTATAACTCTCCAGGGCTGAAATTTATTTTGTGAATCTCAACCAATCACAGAAAGTATTTCACTTTAGTTAGCAGCCTACATGAAGGTATTTCTTCCTCTGAAGTTGCTAATGAAGCCACAAATCCTCCTAATACTGATACATTTATATGTAATCCTCTTACTAAAAGTTTAGCCTGATTAATCTCATCCTCTAAATAACATTGTAAAAATAACTTCATTTGGTGTGTGTTTCTGGTACTGTCTGATCTCTTTTGTTTCATCAATTATTGATCAAAACTCAACAGCAGAACAATAAGACATTTATGTAATGACCGTCACTTACCATTTGTTACCAGTTCTTTCACGTGCTATAATATTATTTTAAAAACTCAAAACACCAATAGATAAGAATCTTTCTTATGGTATTATTGTTTCTGCATGTGTATATATTGTAAAACTTGTGGGTTTTTGTCATTAGCTCTGATGCCAAGAGTCAGTATTTTACAAGCATCATACTAATGCAAAACACATTAGCCTTAACATGGTCTACACTCCTGACAAAGTGCTTACTCCACTTCAACCTGCTTGACTGAGTTCTCACCTTTATTTGTTTTTGTTTCTCTGTCTACTTAATGCATTTTCAGCTATCATCATCTCAGTTCAAGTAGGATGTTTATTATTTGGAGCTCTCTGCGTGCTGTTTTAGAGTTAGTCATCTCCTATTTAATTTCATTATAGTATAAAGCATCTTTTTTTCTTTGTTGACTCATCAGTGGCCCAGTATATCACCTTTAAGAGATTGTCTGAAGAATACAGAATGTTTTACATATGATAGAAGAGGATATGTCATCCCAATATGTATTTTTTGCTGATGCTGCAAGATATTCCAGGACCAGTTCCAGCCAATCCTGAAGATTCATAATTGACAGTAACTATAATTTTGTGCAAACACTCGTAACACTCCAAAACTTCCTATAGACAACACTCAGTTTAAGACCAGATAATATTTACAACTTAATCATTAAGTATAAACAAACAAACAAAAATACTCTGTTGTTTCCAAATGAACAACATGCCATCACTAGTGAGGCTCATAAAACAGAGCACTGAGATAATGTGTCAAGATCATAACTTCAAGAAAGGAACAGAAAAACCCAAGGCATGATATATGATGCCACAGCATGCTAAAGTTTAAATAAAAATGGGAAGAGGTAGGGCATGGCTAACTTGGTTAAAAATTTAAAGCTACTGGTTGCAGTGCAAATCACAGAACCATAGAACAGTCTGGGTTGCAAGATCCCTTAAACATCACCTAGTTCCAACCAGGACAGCAAGAATCTAAGATCTGTAAACCCTGGAGTGAAAGATATTTTCTGTACCAAGCACAGCCCCTTTCTATCTCAGTTTATCTCACTACAGAATCCTGCTAAGAAGCAATTTTCCTTGTTCTTACAACAAAAGTTTTATAGTCACATTTTTCACAGTGGAAAGTTGTTTCAGATCTTTGCTCTTCTGCTTAAGAAGATCCTTGTAATTTCCCATTCTTTTATTTATTTATGTATTTTTTAAACAATATGCTCAAAGCTGGCTGAATATTGGAAGCATAGAAAAGGTATGTTTCTGCTCTAAAAGCTCTCACTGCTAAATTTCCAGTTCCAGCTCCAAAATATAGCATTATCAATGAAATGGGTTCCAAAAATAGTTAAGACTTAAAAAAATATAGGCCTATATAAGTATTTACACTTACTGTTAAGATTTCAAAACCATGATCAAAAAAGCATTTAAAGAGAGAGAGAAGTACATTCAAGAATTTAAGAAAAAAAATTAAAAGGCAAAGCCTTAAAACTCCAATGAGCTTCAAAAAGCTTGTATTACCTGGTCTATTAAGTATAGGATCTAAACCCTTGAGGTTTATGCAGCTTTCCTTGAAAGGAGTGCTCTCTAGAAATTAAGCTCTGATACACATAAAATATAAAACAGAAAGGTGGTTTGACTAGCAATATAACTGTATCGCAGTGTTTCCACCTGAAATAAGTTCCTTGAGTTTATTTTATAAAAAATGCTCATGAATAAGGTAAGGCAAATTTTTTTGGAGGTAGAGAACCTGATTAATTCCTTAAAGCAAATGTAGCTAATAAAAGACAGACTCTCAGTCTCGAGCTTAATCTGGAAAAGCTAATCTCTTAGGAATACAACTAAGATCACAAACTAAGGATAACTATGATTCTAAGGTTACTGGAAATAGTGCTTATCTACAGTACGTTTATTTACACCTATACCTGACAATCCTACAATCCTAAAGATGACACCAAATAATACTGTGGATACATTCAGCAGCTTTTAATGAAGATAAAACAGTTCCCTCAATTACTCAGAATCATTAAACTACAAATGCAGCTGAGTTATGTCACCATGTAGAGCAGACATTCAGGTGACCCAAAACCAGACACTTGCATTTCTAAATCACTTGATGCATTGGAAAATGGTGAGCTTTTTATTCTCTTTTCTTTTTTAAAAGGTTAGTTACATCTTTTCCTTTGAAGTGCAAGCTATTCAAGTTAAGAACTACATCTTCCTCCTGGTTTGTACAGCATGCCTATTGCAATGGAACAAAAACCTAATAGAAACTGTTCACCACTTATTTGTTGTGTTAATCTACATGAAAATTTTATTTTGCCAGTTTCAGAAACACTGAATAACAACTAGGGAAAAAATTCACAGTCCGATAACCTTTTACAATATAAATACTGATACTAAATTTATTTGCAGAGTTTTAACGCTATCATATGTTTGCTAATGGTTAGTATCATGTTAAGACACTACACTTATTGGTACTGGGCAGCGGGATGAAAGGATCTGTTGGATTACCCAGTGGAAAGCCTACAGGAGCCATGAACCAAAGCAGCCGAGCCTGCGGGAGGAGCAGGCTGCCATGCCCGAGCGGCCGCAGCCGGCGCTCCCGGCAGAGGGCAGCAGCTGCTGCGCACAAGCCCGGGGAGCACCAAACGCAGCTCGGCACCTCCCGACTCCCGCAGCTCCATCTAGATTACACACAAGGTACGCTGTCGGCTGCGTTACTTATACCAGGTCAAACTGGCACTATTAACAACTTTTAAAGGAAAACTTTAAAAGGGAAGTGAAGAAAGGGAAATGGTAAAGAGGGATTTTTTTTCTAAGGTGTAATGAACAGTGTTCTTCATGTGTGAACGCACTAAAATGGGCAAGACATATTTGCACAATTTTGTATATACATATATATGTATATATAGGGATTTTAAAATCAAGTTAATATATACATTTTATTTTTAAAGGCATCTGGTGATTTTTCATTCACACATTTAACTCAATTAACTTTTTGTTTTGCAAGAATCTAACACCACTGGTAGTGCTTCCCTCATTGTATAGATGGAGAAAATGGAAGAAAGGAATTAAAGGCTCCAAAAAATGGGAGAAGTCAACATAAGCATTAAAATTTGGGAACTGTATTTCGCTATTCTGCCAGGTGCCTGTCCCAGCCTCCTGTGGCTATGTTTTATTTTGATGAAAACCAAGCAGAGTCCTCCTGTCTGATTACACTGGAGAAGCACATTCGCAGGGCTCCATTCTAGGACTGGGTCACTACTTCCTGCCCATGACAAAGACCAGCACGTGCCACTCTGCCACATAAACCCCGGTGTGTCAGGTCTGAAAAACTGCTTCTCCTTTGCTTTAAAGCAACCAAAAGAGATCAGTATCCTCTCATCCAGTTTTTTGTTGGTTTTCCACATGTTCACATAGCTAGTAAAGAAAAAAAGCAAAGTGTATGAATTTGATATTAACTAAGTTAGCAAAAACTTGGGATTGTCCTCATCTGGGAAACCAGGATTTACAAACTGATGCACACAATAGCTTAGCAAGTCAACTGCATGTCATATCAGCATTGCATACGATATATTCTCTGTATTTTATTTTTATGAACATTAATGGACAACCAGTAATTACCAGTATCTGATGCATTATTTTAGATAGAAAAAACTCTTTATACTCTTGACATGAAAAAGTTTGATGCTAATATATGAAACAAGAATGAAATATTGTAATACCAGAAAGGTATCAACTCTTAACTCCCAAGGTTTCCAGGTATTAATTAAAAAGCAGCTATTATGAAAATTCTACTTAAGTTAGGAGATGTTATAAATAGTATCAAGTTACCAACTGCTGATTTGCTATTTTATTAGCTAACATCTCATGAAATCGTGTGATATCAAAGTGGAAAATGTTTCAATATTTCCCCTTAAAACAGATTTTTGATTTTATTTTAAAGGAAACTTCAATGAAAATAAAGAAGTTTCATAGACTGTTCATACGAAATATTGTATTACCAAAATCACTATGTAAATTTCAAACACATCTCCTTAATCTCACCCCAGCAAATGTAGATTTTTAGGTATGGATACTTATCCCTTGGAATGCACTGTAACAGTTACCCAAGAGCAGACTAGAAGACAGATTGCAGCAATAAAGTAAAAGCAGAGTCACTTGAGTGATAAGCTATTTTGCCAATACAACAAAAGCATCTATTGTTTCACATGTTGACTCTTGCAAAACTTACTCTTTTCTTCTGGAACCCTTAAGGGTAATGGATAACCAAAGGAATCAATTAACCAAGTTTTGAGTACAGTGTCCACTCATGCTGCAATTATTACTGACACCTACATGAGCAGCAGTATACAACAGTTTCAGAAAACTCAAAAAATATTACTGCAACTCCAAGATAATACTGTAACTTGTAAGTAGTACTTCCATGATGCAGACCAGATATGTCAAATTTGGAAGAAAGGTTGCTTGGTATGAGGGAAATGTCCCATAATACCCTTCCTGGGAAACCCCCCTCAAACCCAAGGGAGTTAGAAGCCTTGGAAAAACTTAGTCTGAATTTACTGCACAGATTGATTGTAGACTAAGAAGTATTACCTACTCCTAGAAATATGAGGGGGATAAGAGCTGATTATTCCCTCAAGATGGACTGGGCACATTCCCCCGCTGGCTGCTGAACTTGTTCACTGCATGTGCAGGGGCAGTGAGAGCTGCCAACAGGCAGCAGGGATCCTGACTCCCTCACATCCCTACTTTCAAGCACTTATAAAACCAGGAAAGATCATGGGGTACTTCAAGTTCCTGCATTTTAGAGATAGCTAAGCCTAAAAACTAATATGTAGCTCAAACACAAAAGCCTCCTCCTAAGATGGCATCCAGTTTTGACCCAATACACAGAAAAGGAGGCTGTGTCTGCTTAGGTGCAAAAAAACCCAACAAAAGGAAACAAACTCTCAAAAAAACCCAACAAACAAACAAACAAAAAACCCCAAACAAACAAAAAAAAAAACCACACAAAAAAACAAAACAAAACAAAACACCAAAACCCCAACCTTTTCCCCAAAATATCACTTCTGATAAGAAATAAACTGCACACAGCACTCTTGTCTTCATTGTTCCTTCCCCATACACAGAGTATTCTTGTATTTACAGCAAGTTTGTATTAGCATTTATGTTATATTCAAAACTCCTGGAAGAAAAAGCCTGTTACATTAGGCTTAGTATAAAAATGTGCTCATTAGAATTGCTACAAACAACACATCTTCATCAGTATTACTTTTTATAGGTTAGTTAACTAACTTAGCAATCCATTTAACAAATGCTTTCTTGAGACTGCATAATAAGAACAGCATCTTCAACCCTCAAAACTCAACCCTTCCTATAAAGTCAGGGACACTGGAGAATTAATTTTATTTCTATTCTTTAGTCATCCACTGCATGCATCCAGAACCAGCTTCTCCATTACCCTTCCTGGACTAAAATCTCACCAATAGCCTGCAGTTCCACCATCATCATAAGCATGTGTGAATTTTACTTGTTTTTGGTTTTTTTAATACTGACACATAGGACATTCTTCTAGTGACATGGAATTTATTTATCTTGCACTTTAACATTTATCAAAAATAAAAAGCTAGTCAGAGATCTCAGCCTAGCTTTACAGGACTCCAATGATACAAAATGTATTTGCAAGCTATTTTTAACATATGTTAACTATTTAGAGACTAAAAATTATTTCACTATCCTTCAGTAAAATTAATACCTCACTCTTCTTCACCTAGAATACTTATCTTTTGCCAAACCTTTTCCTTTTTCCACATCATTATTAAAAGTTCATCCATCTCCAGCTAAGAATAAGCCAGTAACATTCAGATAATATAAAACATCAAAACTCCAATTTTACTTAAGTCTTTTATCTGACTGGACATTTTTGCTCATGACCTTTATTTTATAATTTTTCTGCACTTCACAACTAGTTGCCATTCATTCTGTATTATCTGATTCTGTCTCAACAGTTACACAGGAAATACTTTAACTTTTATTTGGGTTTGTGTTGCTCTTTTTGTTGTTGTTGTTGTTGTTTTTGTTTACACTTCACTTTCCAGTTAGTCACACTTCCCTTTTGCTTTTGAAAATTACTCTTCCTGAACATTCAAATATGCAACTTCACTGTTTGGAATATCTTTTGGTTTCATTAAATGTTAGAAAACTAAGATTATTCCGACAAAACACAAATTTCTAGATTAATTCATCACTATAAGCACCAGCCAAATGACCTTGTACTGAATGTAGTACATTTTATGCTAGAAAATTATCATTTGCTGGTTTTTGGCTAATTACATTTCACCTCTTCCTGTGTTTCATCTACAGTGCAACATACAACGGTGTATTTTCTTTATATGCTTCTTACAGCCAAGTGCTGAAGGGCTCAAGGAGCAATCCACCTCATGTTCCATTTGCAACAGATCCCTACAAGTACGTTCCTTCTGGGTTTGTTAATTAGTAGACTGATATGTACTCAAGAACCTTGTATTAATTAACTTTAAGGCAGATAGCAGTACCTTCAATGTTGCACACTGTTCTCCACCTCTTTCAGCCACTCTGTCTTTAAGCAGGCTGTAAGCACCCATTCTGTGTTATTATTTTATGAATTGTCCTACAAGGTTTCAATAATAGCAATTATCTCTCATTTTCCCCCATTAATGAGAATTTCCCATTTATCATGCTTGTCACCACATCTTAAAATTGTTACAAAACCAACTGCAAATCTTGTTTTCAATTCTGGTACAAGTTTAATGAGCTCCTACAATACCAACTTTAGATTTCATTTATCTACCTGGAGGTTTTGCTTAAGCTGTCAATTAAGCTTTCACCCTGGTTGCAACAGGATCCAGCAAGGAAGATTTCCAGCCCCATGTCCCTTCGTATTATCTGCCTTCCCATGGGATTTTGTCCCCATGTCCTGCACAAAGAAATCTGAAGATTTGCTCCACGCAAATCCAAAAAATTCCCCTCCAGTATTTTCTTTCGTCCATCTTGCTTTTCATTACATCTTTTTCAGCTTTCTACTTTCTTTTTTTTAATAGTAGCACTTATGATGCCTGTCAACCTATCTACCATTTGGCTTCACAAGAAGTAGCAAATACCTTGTTGCTATGTCCCCTGCAGATTTCTGCTTCATCCCTCCACAAATCACTCCTACTATTAGCAATCTTACCGGAATATATATAAAAGACTTCATACTTCCTGTCATGTTGAATGTCTCCTCATTTTGGGTAATTTTTTGCTATAAACCAACAGTGCACTCTTCTGGATCCTCCCTGTGTCTTCTGTGACATGAGTGGGAGCGATTTCCTTCTCTTACTGCTTAAAAAAGACACTGCATGTTTAAGTTTTTCCATCAAAATTTAAAAGAATTAATGAAAAAAAGGAAGAGGGTTCCATGGCTTGACAGCTGCATTTTTCTCTTTTTGAAATTTTCCTTTTAGCCGATTTTAATGGCAGCAGGTCAGGCAAACAGAGCAATGTGGCAGGCAAGGTCCTAAATGCAGCTTATACTGAGTGAAATTTTCTACCATTGCTATAAATCATTGCAAAAGTTTACAGTAATGGAAAAAAAAAAAAACACAGTGGAGGCAACTCTGACCATTCATCTAAATTTAATAGACAATTCTGAGGTTCATGACTATATTTTTCAGCCTATGAAGGGAGCACACTGATACCCCTTACCAACATACTGATGTAACATTTATGAAGATACATCAGTGATCTGAAGAGAAAAATCAGTAATAACTGAGGAAGTTGTCAAAAGAAAACCATTTACTATCTGCCATGTTGTTTTAGTTTTAAGCATGTGATTTTGCTGTAAGAGACTACCATAACACATCTGCAGAAGGCATCTGATTTGAGACAGCAAGATTTCCTAAGTCCTGGGCAATCCATGTAAGAATGACCTGAACCTCAAATAATTCTTGAACAGGATGAGAACCTTCAGACCACTGACATGTGAGCTAATCAGAGCACTTCTACTTAGAAGCAACTTATTATCCCATTTAAGTAAATTTACTGGACTAAAGAATTGTACTAGTATTTCCTGACAGCATAGCTTCCCCATACTTTAAGAGGCACAAGGCAGAAAAAGTCTCAAAACCTTTAGTGAAAAGCAAGCTATTCTACTCATGACACACCTCCACTCTTACAAATGGCTTATTGGTTTTGTCTGAAACTAAAAACCACAGGTCTAAAACCTGCAGTCTGAAACACAACCAGAGAAATTTCTGTCCAAATAGTTATCAACTCCATAGCTGCAAGGAAGTGAAAGCAAAATGTTATCACCAAAAGACTGGTCACCATCCTGAATCAAAAGTGCTCTTGGCCCAGTTTAGGGTTGTGATCATTTAACAGCAGCTTCAGACATCAGTAGAGAGATCACTGAAGTGCAGTGCAACTCCTGGGGAATTGTCTTCCAACCCACTGGAGGTCAAATACAAGGAGAACTTTTCAAGATTCACATATCACATGTTTAAGCAGAGAATGTGCCAGTATTTAGCAAAATCTGGCCTATTTTGAGAAGGCCTGGGATTAAACATTCCTTGTACACGCAGCTGAAACCAAAGCATGGAACAGAGTGTTACTCTAGTGGTGCCAGGATCACTGCTCCTTTGCTTGAGTATCAAACTGAAACCCCAGATTATAAAAACAGCATTTGATTGCTATTTACATATTGAGATGTTACCACCACTCATATACCAGCAGTGATGTTAGGCCAGGCATATATTGCAGTAGGATTTTTGAAAATAATCTGTGGTACACCGAAGAGTAAATTTACTATATCATTAAAAAGAAAATTAGTATGGTTCTTTTGAAGAAAGGGGTTTTTCCTGTTAAATTAATATTATTTCTGTTAATCAAGTTTTTTAAAAAGCCTTTTTAATTCAGTGCATCTTGGGAAAACAGCAAGTTTGTGTGGTTTGAATTTTTTTTTAACTGTGAAAAGCCTGAGCATTAACTGATCTAGATTGGACTGGGTACTCACTCTGTCGCACAGCTCTTCAAACGTGAAGTCTGCAATGGTTCCACATGCTTTATTCAGCCCCAGCTCTCTGCCTTGCACTTTTAGAATCCTTGGTCTAGTTACTATGGGAACATGAACAAAGACTCAATCTTCTCTGGATAATTACTATAAAATTCATCTCTTACAGATAGGAAATGCATAGCTTCATGAATAATAGCACATGATTCAACACATAAATTAGACAAAATGCTGATACAATGACTGCCACTTGAGTGTGGCATCAACCCATATACAGCAATGGAACTTATTAATTGGTCAGTGGAGATTGGGCATTGTGTTCTAAATGTATTCTCTTTCAAGAGAAATTAACTTACGTACAATCATTTTGTTTCTGAGCCAGCTCATCAAACAACTTATCCATGACAGCCTCCACATCAGCTTCACTTGTGCTACAGTGAAAAGAATAATAGAATATGAAATTAATAACACTTGAAGCCAACATCAAACAGCTGCCTGAGCCTGCTTAGCTTTTTGCCCATAAAAAAAAGAGAACAGGATGTTATGCTCTAAATACAAACATTACATTTAGAACACACTTAAAAGTAGAGAATATTAACTCTCAGGTAGATGATTCTGCCTTATTTGCATACACTGAAAGACTTCTGTATTTTGAGCTGTTTCCAGTAATGAGGCAATACAGGCAGAGCAGACCCATTAACACTATGTGTACACAATGAGAAAAAAGGCTTCTGGCTCTATCTTGCATGCAAAATAAGAGCAAATAGACAAGGCAAGGCAAGGCAGTCAAGCACCTAAAGAAGTATCCTTTGAAATTTCTGAGAGGGGACTTTGTGAAATTAAATGTTGAAACATATTTTTCTTTTCTTTTCTTTTTTTTTTTTTTTTGGGGGGGGTGCTGTGTCAAGTCAACTGATTATATTAACCAAACAATTTGCAAAATTAAACTGTGAAATTAAAAATACCACTATCATCTCTTTATTAGCAGTTTTAGCAGTTTCCCAGCCTCTCTTCCTAATAGTGCTTGGGAAAAGATCAACCCCAGATGGCAAAATGCAAAATATCTGTGCTGATAGCTGAAGTAAAGTTTACATTCATCTTCTGGGCCACAAGAAATAAGAAATCAGTCCAATCACAAAACTTTTTTGTTAATCACTGAATAGGGTAGAGAGACAATCTTTCCATGTTTTATTCTTAAAGCTGAATTGATTGATAGATAGACAAGATTTCTAGCTGAGAATAGTAAATTAATATTACAGTAGACAATAAACTAGAACTAAGATATATAATGTTTCATTGAAGTTTGTGTAAACTCTTTTGGTGTGAAATCTTATAGATCTTAATGCACTGAAGTCACACTGCTTCACACAATTCTAGACATCCTCTTAACTGACAAATGAATATCAGCTTGTTGAACACATACTCTCCTGCTCATTAGGCCTTAAGCACTTTAAAAATGTTAAGAGCAGAACAGAAGTAACTACTTTTTAGCTAAAGCGTAATGATGACAAACCTTGTAAATACAAAGAATTTGGGAAAAAAATTTTAAAACTCAGGAACTTATACAAGTGCCATTTTGAAGATGTGAAAAACCTTTTCTGACTAGGAGGTTACATAAAATTCTAGAAGTTTCTCTCAACATTGATACTGGTGTGATGCATTCCTCTGACAAAACGATAAAGAACAGACAACACCAGGAAAAAAAAGGCCATAAAAGGGGGTAAAGGGTTTGTGCATGTGTGTATAAATATATATTTTTTTTCTTATATATATATATATATATTTTATATTTTATATTTTATATATATATATATATATATATATATATATATATATATATATATATATATATATATATATATATATAAAAAATCTCCATATATCTGTATCTATCTCAGAGAGTATGTGCATGTGCATGCATATTAGTAATAGAAATTTCAACTGAAAGGCTACCAGAAGAAACAGGTGAATATGATGCTAAGGTGGATATTTGTAGCTAATTGCCAAGAAAGTTTGTTTTGAAAATAGACACCTGAGACTGAGATCGATGAAGTTGCTTTGATCAGGCATCTTGTAATGGTGTTACACTGACTGCTCTTAGAAGAGTAAGAAACAGCTTTAAGTAACCCTCAGTTACATGTTTTAAATGACAATAGGACTACACAGCATAAGAAGCATCAAGAGGATTCTTTAAAAAAATGTGACAATGATACTATAGCCATTAATGGAAGAATATATACATGGTGAACAAGAACATTTTCTTTGGGGGACAAGACTGCTAATTAAATTTTAGAAATCTGTAGCAAAATACTGTACATAGTACCTAATTTTAAAACAAACCAAACAAAAGGAATCCCCACACACTAAGCTAGTTCTACAGGGTTAAAGCTCCAATGAACCAGTTTGAATAGGAGAATGAATAAGATTCCCTCAGAAGAAAGGATAAAGAAATAAGTACCTAATTCTATTGGCAGCTATGGGGTTTTTTTAACAATTTTTCACCCCACTACTTCCTAATGATTCACACATCAAGTTCTGAAGGCAACCAACATCTTATCCAGTAAGAGAACTTAAGACAGCATTATTGCCCATCTCTGCCATTCACTTGATCAGAAGTTTTACAGCAGAACACAATGAGATATTTTGGCTGGGCACTACTCTTGGAACTTGTTTATATTGCTTCTTCTCTGAGAGCTGATGCTACAAGCATCATGTTTGGCCTATTACCTGCTAGAAACCACAAACATCCTTTTCCTTTCTTCAGAGTATGGACACTGAGAAAACAATGTGGCAAGTGCTCTCCACAGTGTCCACCAGAAAATCACAGAGTGCAGCAGGCCCAGAGAGCAGCACAGGCAGGGACAGCAGCGCTCAGAAGGAGGGCCATGATGAGCACAGATATCCGTGGTGGCTTCAGAAAGTACTTCTGAGCAGGCGTGACAAAGCACTGAGCAAGTGCAGCCAGGCAAAAATACAGGACAAGAGCTACTTTTCTCAAGTACATATAGCCACAGTTTAAGGATACAGAACTTGAACTGGACCTGTTTTCCATATATGAAATTCTGTCACTTCCTTTCAAAAGCAGGAAAAGTTACCAGCTGTAGTTCTACCAAGCAGTATTCCTCTTTCCAGACAAACAGCTACAACATCCAACTTCATTAAAAAGTAGCATGGACATACATGGTTTCAAACACCCATCATAGTGATGAAAATACCCCACCTTTCTGGAAACATGATTTTTAAATCAGTATTTTAAAGATACAACTGTTATAATCTAATATTAAGTGATTGTAGTCTGCTTTGTTCAGGTTGTCACTGAGTAAATAATATTACAAGAGAAAATGCAAGACAGAAAAATGTTTGCATTGCAAAGGTTTCAAAGTATTATAGAGGATGTTCCTATTAGGCAGATTTATGCTGCAAGCAGAAACACATCTGTGAATATATTTTAAAATATATTTATTTGCAAATATAAAGTGCTAAAGAAATTTTGTCATGATAAGCAGAAACAATCTGTCAAAACAGAAGGGTGTTGGGTTTTTAAAACCACAGCATTGGAAACACCCGAAATTAAATAAATCCTTGTCATTGGATTTCTATAAACACTTAATTACTTAAATACAATAAGGATGTTATTCTATTATAAGAGAATTGTGCAGTCTCTTACAAGAGGATATTCATCACTTTCTAACCATCTGTCACTTCAGTTCTCCAAACACCACACCTCCCCAAAAAATTTAATTAGTTTTTATTCAGTCACACATTATAAATGATGCTAGTGTGGTTACCAAAAATGTAGTTTAATGAAGTTAATATCAAGGCATAATGGAAGGCGGTTTGCTGAACAAAATGGACCAAAAGGCAAAGAAAGGAAAAGGCACACCCTGGTAATTCTACTATATATTTTTCTTTTCTCATTGAATAGGTAATTATTGGCTAATAAGAAGGAAGAAGGAAGCTAATATAATATCATAGATAAACTTACAGGTAGTAAAGTTTTCCAGCAGCTGGAAGCACTCGTTTCCTGTAGTCTATTCCAGAATCAAGCTGGACTGTGCTGCAGTATTTCTACAGAGACAAAAAAAAAAAAAACCAAACAAAAAAAAAAATAGATTTCCTTGAGCCAAAGCTGTATTTACTATTGTCTGTGATGCGGAGAAGACACACTGCTGTGATAAACCATCAGCATGAATATCATCCGCAAAACTGAAATTCAAGATCTAAAAGCTGAAGACTCATTTGCAATCATTGAAGCAAAGAAACAAGCTGAAAATCACTCACATACGCAAAACAAAAAGGCCTATCACAAGTCCACCAACTAAAAAATTAATATAGATTAGAAGCACATGGGATGAGATGAGGGTGGATATTACTCATTCTCTCTAGGCACCGCTTTGTTGCAAAAATTATTTTCACATTAAAATATATACCTTTTGAAATACAAAATTAGAAGCACTAAAAGTTTAATGGAACACAAACAAATTCTAGCAACAAGAGAAACTACTTCTATTTTATAACCTAAAAATAATTTTATCTTTTCCTTTTACTACGTAAAGATTTTTGATTTTGATACAAAGATCAAATATATGAACCACAACAAGTTTTGCTGCACAATAGATGAGGGGGGAATAAACAAAGCTCTGTATCTAAAAGATTTTATTTCATTTTTGCAATGTCTGAATTAACTCAGAAAAGGATCTTTTTTTGCTCTCCTTTAAACAACCTGTAGGATTCTAAGTGTGATACAAATGTACCTGAGTAGTTACAATAACTGCTTCTGTTAAAAAACTTAACCCCAACTGTACTAAAGGGTGCTTTTTTTGATTCAAGACCTGAGGCTCAGAGCAAGATTCTCACTACTATCAGTAAGATCAAGACTTTACCCTCCCCATCCCAACAAAGGAAATAGCTCTGCTAATCTGTTATGACTACTTCCAACACACACAATTTCTGGGTGTTATATACAGCAAGAAGCAAAAGAAGCTATAGAAGAAAGAGAGGAAAGTTTTAGTATTTTAGAAAATATAGCTGTATCAACAATTTAATTTAAGCAATAAAACTTATTTTTTAAAATGTATTTCAACACCAGTAAAATTCTTCCATTTTCTAGAATCCACTAAATTAGTTGGCTTCTTCACTGCACCGTGAACTATTGGTTTATCTTTAATATTCTTGTTAAGCATTTCATATTCTGCATGTTCGAATTTTTCAAGGCCTCCTTGAGGCCAATCAAATAACAAAATTGGAAATCAAACCTCAGTCGCAGCAACTACATTGCAGGAAAAATATTTAGAAGAACTACCATCAGTGATTTAAGGAACAATGGCCCTTTTGAACAAATGCATTGCATAGGACACAGATCACAAATATCTGCAGGAATTACTGTGATGACTCATTGCACTAATTTTTTGCCCTTGGCTATTAGTGAAGGCTCTATATCTCTCTGCAAAGAGATACAGATAAAGAAAGAAGGTAAAACAAAAATTATCCTGAAAGCACAGAATCCCAGGAAAATCCATGTATCTTTAATTCCAGGAAGTGAAAAAGCCATGCTAATCAAATCATTATCTTGGACTAAAGCTACTGCAAACACAATAGCATTGGTGCTACAATATTATTATAATCTATTCCCTTTCTTTTCATGAGAGCTCACAAAGAAAGAGAATAACAGAGCAGAAGAAAAAAGTTCCAGAGGCATGTAATAAATAATATGCACAGGGGAGGGAGAATATTTAAGCTTTTCTTCAGCATCTGTCTGGCAGCCAAGGCCAGAAGGAAGATTACTGAAATTTCACAGCAAAGCTAGTTCACTTAGCTTTTCTTTGCCAGCATCTTTCCACCTAGTGGTTTATTTTTCCAAAGTAGTAGATCAACTTAAGTACTATTTTCTTCATATTAGTAGGGGGAAAACCCCACAGATTACTACTACAGCTTTGAGGACTATGAGATTACTTAGATTAACTTTAGATACTTACAAATTTAGTAATGCTGTTAATCAATATGGGTTGTTTTTTCCTGGAAACAAGAGATCAGAATTTTACATGAATTCATGTAAAATTACATGACATACAGAAAATTGCATGAAATCAGCCTCATCTCTTTGGCCTTCAAGTCAGATTTATAACTCTACTGCTCCCTCAGGGAGTTGTGTTGCACATAGTGAAAAGTGAACATAGACCCACATATACTTGAGAGTATTCCATGGTTATGGTAGGGCTGAAAAAACAAAAGCACACCTGAACACTGTAGCTGGTGTAAATTTGTTCCCTGATATTTACAGTGGTGCTGGAGGCTCAGCTGCCAATGACAAGCAGGTGTCCTGTGCACTCAGATACAGACTTGTACTGGGCTATATTACGCAGGTCTGTGAAGCTTGATGAAACAGAAATGAGCACCCATTGCTACATTGCTTTAGTCCACTTGTGTTCCACTTACAAATTTGCCACTCCTTCCATGCACCGACTGCTTTTATGACTCCATGACATAACACTGAATGAGTTTCAGAGGTAACAACCATGAAACTGAATATGTAAATATCACCAATACAGCTAAAGAGAAGATGCCCTTTTCCTTTTCCTTCCTTCTCTTTTCTCTGTCTTTGAAGTAATTAGTATTATCACTTTTCAGGGGAAAACACTATCATTAGTGACTCTAGTTAAAAAAACTTATGTGTTCAAAAAATTATTTATGTTTTTGGACCTCTTTTAAGATACAAACATTGCCTAACAGATATTTCCTTCCCTATAAGCTTTGTTTGTATGTCTGTAATGATGTACTATTTTGATTCTAATATGATACAACATGATGTAGTCTATTTCAAAATAAACTGTTAGAAGTAAGACCTTTCAGCCAAAAATGCAATGGCAGAATCCAGTTCAGAGACCCATAAAATACAGTTAATATAGTCCTAGGGATTTTTTGCTTCCTTAGGAGGCTAAAGTCAACTGAACCAAATGTAAACAAATGAAAAAAACAGAATTCTGATGTTCAGCTATTTTCTGTAATACACAGTGTAAGCATAAAAGCAGAGGACAGCTAACAGGAACCAAGAAATACTTGGTCCTTTTGGAAATATTTGGCATTTTACTCCTGGGAAGTTCCTAATTAATTGACGTATTTGGTCTCTCCAGACTGATGGTCAGTTCAGCAATGTACTCTGGCCATTTACAGATCATATTCTAAATACAAATAAAAGAGCCACGGGAATTTCCTAACCCTTCTACAAGTTCAGGTGTCTATCCATACTCATTGCTAATTATTTTCACTGAGACACTTCAAAGCTTACCCACATCTATTGTGTTAAGATGCTCTATGAATATACATAAAATGAATGGCTCCTGCCATTCAACTCAAACATCATCATCTGAATCACAACACACTCTCGGAAAACAGCCCTTTAAGACATGATTTCTGCAGTTAGATTATGAGCTGCCTTTGCAGGGTAGAAACAACCTTTCCTTATGTGAATATATGACAAGTACAGATCCATAGGTGCTAATGGAAAATAACATAACAATAAAAACCCCAAACCACCAAACAGAAGTGGGAAATGTTATTTACACAAACTGAGCTCAGCACAGTAGAGGAGAAAAAAGGTGGGACAGCAGCAGCAGTGAACCGAAGGGCAGTAGGTAGGAGGATTGCTTGCACTGCCAGACAGTAACACCACCACCTCTTCTCTGAGTTAAGAATGCGCCCTTGGAGATAGTTCTCAAGGGAGATGCAACACATGGTCACCTTTGCTCACTCAGAAAGAGAAGTTTTGTGCTGAGTAGAGATCCAAAGGTTTTCTTTTTGGGGTTTCCTTTGTCAACAAGGATACCCACCATGATTCTTTGTTTCTGCACACATAAACATTCACTTATCTAGATGTTTCACAGGAAGGCAGAAGGAAAAATAATCATATTTATAATTTATTTTTAGGATACATGCGTTAAATGTTAAAAAGACAGCATATAATCAGAATATATAACAAAAGAAAACAAAGTACACCAAAATAATGTAAATGTCCAAGCTAAACATTTAAGATACTAGATTTGGAAAAAAGAAAACCAGATGCATGGTTGCATGGTATGGAAAAACAAACCCTGCTCACAAGTGTAAAAATGCAATACTGAACATCAGAGAGTTGCCTGTGTGAGTGTCACCATGCATCTTGTCTACTCTTCACAGGTATCAGCAACATAATTCTCCTGCATCATGGTACTAAAAAATCACTACTATAATTTAAAGATCCTGGAAGTTTGGAGAGGGGTGAAAAGATAGGCTTCTCTACTTTGTACCATTCAGCTTCTTACAGCATGGGGAAAACCCCTACTAAGATTACATACAGAAGTTCTGCTTTCTCCATCTTTGGACTTCCTCATCCAGCACGGGACTGATTAAACCTATGGATGTGATTGCATTCTCACATTCATTAATCACCATGGAATCCTAATCAACAGCCAAAGAACTAACTGGAGTGCTCAGGTTGTTAGCACTTAATTGTCAAATCCATAACTATAACAATTAGTTTCCATTTCTTAAGATGGAGTTTTAAATTTTAAAATTTCATTTTGGGTTAAAGTCCTTTTGAAATACATACTTAATATTGAAACTACAGTCAGTCTAGTGGAACCATCCTCAACATTTCCAACACATTTTCTATTCTATTGAGATATTTAAAGTCTCACTTACCCTATTCAATTCATATGCATAAAATTAATTAGTTATACAATTTATTTTGAAGTCATTTATGTATTTATGTATACAAAGAGCAAATACAATTACAGAATTGAAAATGCAATTAGTAAGTTAAAAATGCAGTGTAAGCATGGACTCATTCCCACTGAGTGGCTCAAAACCTTTTTATTTCAGATGGGAAAAAAAAGGAAAAGCCTCATGGCTCAACTCAAGACACTTAAAACAACCACCTTTAGACAGAATAGATAAAATTAGACTGTCAATAGATCTATTCTAGAAAGCTATTAAATACAGACTAACAAATACTTTTTTTTTTTCCAGTAAGCATCTCTGATACTCCTTTATTGCTGCAATTAAGAATGGTAGCTATTAAAATGTTTAACAGCTCAAGAAATTAAAGCACGTGACAGGATTGATTATTATGAAGAAAAAAAACTTCTGAAGATTTCAAAAAGTAATCCAGGTTAGCTGGATAACCTGCAAGTTCTCAAGACATGTGTCGTCACACGTGTCTCCCCTGTGTCACAAAAAGCCCTGAAATGCTCTAGATGGCCTTGCAGTCCACTACGATCACCGCACTAAGTACCTCGTGCCCTCTGAGCTCACTTATTGTGATCAGCTTGTAACACTTGATAATGCAGGTGAGTAGATACTTCTTAGCCTTGAAGATCACCCTAAGTTAACCCAATTATCATTCTCTGCTCTGAATTTTAATGGTATTAAAACAAAAAACAACATATAAATCATCCTCTTAGACTACAAGATTAGACAAACTAATCACCCCACAATTCTAATCAGCAGCCAAAGAACTTAACCGGAGTGCTCAGATTAGCACTTGGCTGTCAGACCCACCCATCTGAGGACCTCCAGAGAAGGTGCAGAGGAACAGAGATACAAGAGTGCTTCACTTTAGAAGGATCGTCACCTTAATTCCCACACGTGCTGAGTTTCCACAGCCTTTCATGCCTGGGTCAAACGAGACACTTGGAAAATGCAGCAGCAGCACTGCAGTACCAAATGCTCATTTTCTATATGAGCAAGGAAGAGTACAGTTCTATCCCCAAGCAGGCAAAGCTGCACAATTCCTACTCTTGGCCTCTGAACAAGCCCATCAGAACATCTACTATTAATAACCATGCCTATCTAAGAAGTGCAACTTCCAGCCACTCTTCCTGAGGAAAAGGAATCACAATTTTCACATAGATCTCACCCTCCTTTTCAAATGCATTCTCTGATTTGGTCTCCACTTACAATACAGCATCACTAATACTCCTTTCCTCCAGCAAACCAGAAAATAATTCAATTGTTCATTTGCAATCATTCTTTTCATACATTTACATTCAGCCTAAGGTGTTCTTCCACATCTCTTCTGTTAGCTGGTGAAGCTAACAGAGAGAGTTCCTCAGGTAAACAAAGCTCACTAGACTTAACCTTTTTTATTTTTCATTATTTGACTCCATATAGTGTTAAATTATCTACTAGACTATTATTTCTTTCCTAATATTCTTCCTTAAGCAATTTAAAGAAAAGACTTCTCCAGCCAAAGGATACCATTACAACTGGCATTTTCTATAACTATGGTAGAACAAGAACCATCTTAAGCAAAAATGTAGTATATAACGAAAAAAATATTGCTGATATACAAAGCATACCCACAGGTTTTTAACTCAGTGTACTTTCAAAGTCACCAGCATGTGAAATTTCAGAATGTGAAATTTCAGAATGTGAAACTGGTCCAGCTCATTAGCTGGACAGGTCTGTCCACAGCCTGCTGAGAGAAGTGTAAAAGGGTAAGTGCAGTTTCCTTGCTGGTGCAGCTCTACAAGGAAATCAACCAGACTGTTAGACAGTCTCTTGTTAGACAGGAGCATGCATATTACAGGTGAAGCACCTTCACAGGGCTGCTTCTTTTCTCCTTTTGCCTTACTTGAAAACAAAAAAGGAACAAACAAACAAAAATGGAAATTAATCAAGTTTGTAGCACTCCTAACTTTCTGCTCCACTAATCCTTGGGACTGATATGTACTCAGGGAGAGGAGGAGAAAGGGAAACACCAGGTATTTGGTGGCAAAGAAACTTGGTCCAAGCATTGTGGATATACATATAGTTTTTGTCTCCTTGCTCAGATGTTGTTGAAACAGTAGACTTTAAAGAAAATGTCAATGAATCCTCATAAGCACTATACATGACCTCTGGGGTAATTAGCAATCATTCAAAAGCAACAAGACTAAAGTGTTCTATTCTTTATTACTGTCAGCTCTTTTCTTGATCAGCATTTTAATAAAGATGGTTCATTGCTAAGACAGTTTCATGAATCAGTCATAATTACATTCTGACATGCAGTGAATAGTAAAGCAAAACTAAGTATCACTTCATCAACCTTTCTAACCTTTGTGCAAGTATTAACTGTAAATAATTTTTACACAATCTTACAACAGAAAATCTGCATATTTCTTAGCTTTGTACATACTCTACCCTAACTGAATTTCTTGTGACCTATACCTGAAAAAAACCCCAACATTACAATCAGGAATAATTACTTATCTGGCATGGTATTCAGGTACTGCCTTTCACAGACCAAATTAACTTCAAGCAGAAAAGGCTATTTGCTCTACAAAATTGTGCAATGCTTTACAGGGTTAACTAAAGGTTTTTTTCCCCTATATTCTTCTGCAATAATGAAATATGGGAAATGGTTGCAATAGCGTCAGATACTTCATGTTTATCCCAATTGCAAACACTGTAACAAAACTAAACAAAAAAAACCCCAAAGAACCACATGAACAAATTCTGAGGAAAACTTTCTAAATGTCATCCAAGAATCCTGTACAATATCAGGGAAACAAATCACTCTCAAGTTGATTTGGGATAACAAACATTTTGCTTACAAATTATTTTTCAGTGGACTTAGAGCAAAAATACCTGGGAAGATAAATATTGCCAAATATAACTTTTGCAATCAATCTTTTTCTCACACTTGTGACAAGAACATTTAAACTTTAAACTGAAGAGTTTAGCAGAGGTAAATTGAGAGGCAAAATTCATTCAGTGAAAGTTGCACAAGTTTACATTACAGCCTTCAAAACTTTAACAACTAAGAAACCCCACCATTCTTGCTACCACAAGGAACATACGATCTATTGTACAACTTTTCAATAACTTATTTTAATGTCTAGCTACAAATCAGCTACCCCCTAAGAAGAGGAAAAATAGACAATTAACTTGTAAAATAATGGTGCATGAATAAAAAGAGAGACTCTTAAAATGTACTGTTCTGTGAATAGTATTTCAGATATTCAGACAAAAGTGAAAGAATTCAGGAGGTACAGATGTGGCTGTGCCGGCTCGGAG
Source organism: Haemorhous mexicanus (assembly GCF_027477595.1). Taxonomy (NCBI): domain Eukaryota; kingdom Metazoa; phylum Chordata; class Aves; order Passeriformes; family Fringillidae; genus Haemorhous; species Haemorhous mexicanus. Next base: position 72,419,161 of record NC_082343.1, read on the forward strand.
ACAAGTAGCCTCTCCTTTTTCCAGTCAGGGAACAGAAGAATGGCAGAGTAAACTTCCATGCACTGAGAATTACACTGAACAGTGCTCCCCATTTCCCATCACTTCGGAAAAAAATCTTCCTGGCAGAATAAGAACAAATACAAAAGGAAGAAAAACCACCTGCAAACCACAAATCACTCCATAACACCCAGTTTTGCTAAAGGACCAGTAACGACTGTAACTTTCAATCTCCTAATAAGCAAGCTGTGGCGTTCTGTGAAAAACAAATGCCAAGAGTTCACGCTGAATTTATAACATGATGTTTCGTAAGCTAAGGGTCAAATTCATCCCAATACATGTACTTCACTGGAACTATACCCTGGATGAAGTTGTTTGTCTAGATTTCTTTTATGCTGTTGTTTTTCTTTTTAACATTTGATTTGTATTTCTTTTCCCCAGTATTAGCCTTTGCTCCTGCCAGAACTGTTGGCAGGCAGGAAAAAAAAAAGGAAAGAAAAAAAAAAAAGTAGTCATGATTTACAAAACTGAATTTCCCAGAATTTTAATTAAAAAAAAAGCGATTAAGATCTAAACAAAGGCTAAAGATGGCTTACGCTTAGCTCTGATGAGGTCCACTACCTCATTACCCACAACTGAAAACTTCTGATGCATTTTGTTTCAAGGGAATCCAAAAGTCCTTGCTGTAAAGCAGGCTGGGGGGTGCAGGGTCCATTCACTCTTTCTGTATCACAACCATTATGTAAGAAGTATAAAACACTGCCTTTATGCTGCCAAACCACAATGACTCTTCTTACATCAAAGGGTTTTTGCCACTAGGGTTTTTTTTCCTCTGAAATTTATTCAAGGCAAGGGCAGGGAGACAACAATTCATACACGCTAATTACACCTAATTATCTATTCCTTTTTTTTCCCCCTTTCCACCAGCTTCAGCCAGTGTTATTTGCTATCTGGGTTTCTCACAACCTCCCCTTGCCCTGTCCATCCAACTCAACAGCAAAGTCTTTGAAGAAAACAGTTGTGGCTTCTTAGAATTTTAACAATATAAGGTTCAACTCAAATTAAATTATTCTATTATTAGTTTTGACACATTTATGTGTTAAATATGAAGGCCTCTTGGTTAATTTGGCAAATTCCTCACATCTCTTCACAACTAGAATTGCTGGTAACACCCTCTCTTGTAGGAGCTTCTCCTCATGCTTTCTTTTCATGATCTAAATGAAATGTTTATTGGATTAAAGTTCTTCTCTGCAGACCTCCACGGTGGCCTGTGACAAAGAGCTTAAAAGCTTTATTAATTGGCTTGGGCTTTTCAGGGGGAGGCAGGACCTCATTTCACATTACATCACAAGCAAACAGAACTGCCACGTGTAATTAGACTAATTTACCCTCATACAGCAGGAATCAACTATTCCATATCTATGATATGCTTTCATTCACTCATTTTAATCAAGGAGCAAACAAACCAAGCAAGAGCTCAAGAAATCCTAACAATTTAAGAAAGGGAGAAGGCAGGAAGCCTGGCACAGAGTTACAGTAGCAACTATTTAATCCTAAAATAAAGTTTTGATCTGCATCTAAATAATCTGTCTAGGAGGAAATGCCTAAAACAGATATAAAAGGTAAACAAATGGAACAGTTCATCCCCTGAGAACACAGTAAAGAAATAGATACATTATAAAATATTGTAACAGTTACATGCTCTGAACTACAGAATTCAAATAACCCGGGTGTTTAAATTTAACACACACACAGAGGCTTAGAAGGCTGAATGCAGAAGGGATTGGTAGTTTCTAATCTGACACCTTGCTTTCCATATACAACATTTTATTACTTGATAGTCTCACAAATTTATCAAACTAAGATTTCCCAGAAATTATACTGAGGTTCAAAAACACTTGCAGTACAAAATATTTGCAATCATGCTGTATTTCCTATTTTTAGTTTTTCCATGTTTAATTAGGTACACTTCACAAAAGATGAGCACTTCTATTACTTGCACAGAGAGAGAACAAGAACAAATGCTCCTTCTACTTAGGAGTTTGCTTGGTTACATACTAAGAAGGGAAACAAAAGGCCCAACATCTTCAGTAATGAAAAAGTCAATTGATAGGCGAAGCCATCACAATATCAAAGGCCTAATCCCTGCAATTCTGACTCAGGTGACAGTTCACAGGGGTCAGAGTGGCTGACACTGACCTCAAAAGCAGGTTTTAACTATTCAACATACTGAAAGCTGCTGGGCTATCACACCATTAGACTGGAACAAACTGACAAATCAATTTCATCAAGGAGATGACTTTTTTGGGAGAGGGGGGAGGAGAGAGGCAGATCCGCCACTCAACAAATCCCTGCATTTCTCACACAGGTGGTTGGACAAAAGCTGACTGCACCATCAAAGACATTTTACATCTACCAAATGCCTTTGTACAAAACTAACTCCCACAATTTCCTCAGAGGCAGCTCTAAATGTTTTTAAAACAAGTATTTTTCACATTCTCATACTAAGCTATTGAAAACTGAAAATGCTTTTCAATTCTTCAGCTTCTTGCTTTGTAGGAAAGGGTGCACTTTAATTAAAACCACAGCCAGCAGCATTCTAAATAAATAATCATTAACTGATTTCAAGAAAGACAGGGAAATACAGCATATAAATAATGCATTGCTTTCTGTTTGAGAGGAGTGTACAATGCTTACTTATGGTTAAAAGTAATTTTAACCAGTTTTAAAATAAAGAATTATTTGGTCCCTAATAGCAGAAGAAAAAAAAGAAGGAGAAAAAAAAGACACTGAAAGTAATTTCATGTCCTACTGACAACAGATTTCTAGCTGATTCTTCCCCTTTACTCAAAGCAAAATGCAGGTAGCCAAAGATTTTTTTTCTAAAATTGGGCCTTTTAAAGTTATACTCAGACTATGAAGGGCCCTAAAACTTTATGACTTTTAGTTAAAACTGAATGTAGTGCAAGTCTATTGCATGAAGAAAACCTGACAAAACACAGAGGTTACATACTTGGTACTTCAACACGGCTTGACATTTTGAAGCTTCATGCTACACTTCCAGGAAACCTTTGGAATCGCAGGAACTGCTCACTCAAGTTACAGACTCTACACAACAAATTATTTGAGGAGCTTTCATTCCTGATTTTCAGAGAATGAAACATTGAACTAGCCACTGAATTAGAGTTAGGATTTCACAACAGTTAAGGGTTGATGTAAATGTCTTCATTAAATGTCTGCCAAAATTAAAATGTTGCCAAAATTACTGCCAAAACAGTAAATTAAAACATGCTTTTTCCCCCCTTTTTTTATCCAAGAGCCTCATATAATATCTTACATCAAGTTGTTGAAGATTAGCACAATGCTGATCTACTTGGGGGCAGGAAGGCTCTGCAGAGGGATCTGGACAGGCTGAATCCATGGGCCAAGGCCAGTGGTGTGAGCTTCAACAAGGCCAAGTGCTGGGTCCTGCACTTGGCTCCCAACAACGCCAGGCAGTGCTACAGGCTGGGGACAGAATGGCTGGAAAGTTCCACAGCAAAAAAGAACCTGGGATTAAAATTTCTTCACCAAAAGGGTTTGTCAAGCATCAGAACAGACTGCCCAAAGAAGTGAGACACCATCCCTGGAGGAAAGACATGCAGATGTGGCACCTGGGGACATGGTTTAGTGATGGACTTGGCAGTGATGGGTAAACAGCTGGACTCAATAGTCTTCAAGGTCTTTTCCAATCTTAACAATTCTGTGATTCCAAAATACACAGCTTTATTTGTAAATCAGCTTTAAAACATTCAGAAACTTTATATATTTCTTTTAGTTTGAGAGTAACAATTTTTAGAGTATTTCTGCTCTCTGCATTCGAACGAAGTAACTGTGAGCAATCAATGGTTTTCTCAAGAACTGTCTTTAAAAAAAAAAAAATCACAAAGGAATTCCACACACTTTAAAATGCTCAGCAAGAGATCTTGTGAGATTAAAAGCTCAATTGAAAGAGACTGAATCGAATTACAATTATAGAATTAAAAGATTTTTCTTCCTAATACTTTTTTTCTCTGTAAAGCTCTATCTTGTAAAATTTCATGGATTGAAGAAGCACTCCTATCTGTTGCAGAAACTAAACTCTTTCATAAGGAATTCAGTGTGCCAAAGAATCATAGCCACAACAACAAACTGATGGATTCAGAGTTTCCCCCTGTTTATAAGGCTTTGAGTTAAAGGATTAAAGAATCACTGAAAAAAATACATCTCAAAATATTTATTGTTTCAAAAGAAGAGAACACTGGGATAAGATCAGAATTGAACTGGGAGCACACACAGGGCAAAAATAGCTGCCAGTGGTGTTACTGACTTGCCCAATGGCACAGATCTGGGGCTTTTACGTGGCTACCAGCTGTAGGACCTGAAGTTTTCATGTGGCTCTAAAAACTGGAACTTTTCAATTGCAACCTCACACAACAATCACTTGTCCCAGTAATCTACCACCTAGAAAGACAATATGGACAAACTCTGGAAGATAACTGTATCTTCTCTAGAGTGCTATTTCACCCTTTTGCTTATTCCACAGAAACAGGTTTACAGTTATCTTTGTAAGAAATAGAACTCAAACACAGATACTGGAATTACATAGACTGTACAAAATAAAAATAAAATTGAAGATGAATATGGGTGACTCTAGATCTGGGGAAGAAACCATTACTTTTGATCATTTGAAGACAAGAAAAGATATTTGTGTAACAGTTACCCAGGTATCTAGAAAGTAGGTGTTCCACTGAGAAGAATGAAAAGAGCCTGAAATCTATTTCAAGTGAAGCATCTCTTCACAGAAATATACTGCCAATAGTTTCCATTCACTCCAACTTCCCAAGAACATTTAAAGGAGTTTGAAACTCCTGTGCTGAACTTGAACAACTTTTAGTGCTCAAGTCTTATTTTAAGGTTTATGATCATAAGTTAATTACTGAAAAAAACCAAACAAAACCAACCCACCTATTCACTTCCACTAAACCCTAAAAACAGCCCTCTGGGCAGCTCTGAGCCCAGAGAAAACTAAGACAGGAGTCAGTCCCAGCTGACAAAGTCAGTACCAGGGGACAGGTCAGATGAGACCGACAGACACACATGGCTTGGAGTGAGGGAAAGGTTGAAAAGACAGTAAATCAAACATTTGCAAGCAACCAATCCAGTGTTTTCCTTCCTATTTTCACAAAAATCCTAGAAGAAATCATATTTACATTTCCTAGTCACGGAATTATGCACAGCTGAGGCAGAAGCTACTTTATCCATTCACACCAATGCCATCACACAGATTCTACACACATTGGGACAGCCTAAATCTGCATTTCTCAAACCACCAAAGCTAGAGTATCAATGTTCTATCCACACCTTTGTAACATAATGGTTAATGGATAAAATCTTACTCTAGAATACATTTCAGTGTGATTTTTAAATGCTGACTTCTGCTATATTGAATTAGAAATGTAGATTTCAATATTTTTTTCTTAATAATTTTAATGTCATGCCCTTATCCTTCCACCTTCCAGCTAGGGTCAGAGAAGAATTTTGTGAATAAGCTTTCTCTGATCCAACTTTTGGTCATTATGTCTTTGGGAAAGAATAATGTTACACTGGTAATATTTATTAATGTGACATTGAAGGCACATTTATTTAGAGCACAAATGTTAAAACACAAAGGTGCTGGGAAAAAGAACAACGACAGGAAATCCAGTATTTTAGAAAGGCCCTTGTGAATTATGTTAACATTTGCTTTTCCCTTCATTCATTATGATGATAATATTCATCTGCATCTAGTCTAGGTTGTGCTACTAGTTTCTTTTTGCAGTATTCCATTCTCTAGACTAAGCCACCTTTACTGCTTCTCTCAGCATTCCATCTGTTCCCTACTAAAAATTTTTTATTACCTTCCCAGTCCTGATGAGGTGCTCTGATACATAAACTACATTTCACATTTTTTTAATTCAGCTCGCTAAAAAGACAAAAAATTAAACTATAAATAAGCATACATGATAGGTGTTCTTAAAGCCTGATGATCACTGTAATGAAAGAGCCTTATGTTTATCAGGGAGAAAACTAGGAGTCAACAAAGAAAGACATAGAAAAGAATGATTTTCCATGGTTGCTGCATTTCAAAAAGCAAATGCATATGAAGCTACTTCTATGCTTGAAAATACTCTATGATTGGGAGTTCTCATCCAATGCAGCCAGCCACAAAATATACCCTTTTCAAGAATTTGAAACAGAAGTGGTTGTTAATTTATTTTTATGTTCCTTACTTCTCTAAAGCCATCCAGGTAAGAACCACTCTCACTGGTAACCTCCCTGACTTCATACATAGCCATTCTGAGATGCACCAGAGTGCCATAATCATGTCAATGGCATATTAACTTTTAAACCTGATAATTGTACAAATGTCAACATTAGATGGGATTTTCAAAGGTTCTTAGGCAATTAAGCAATCTTATAATTCTGAGGGGGCCCACTGAAACTGCTAGGCACTGTCAGCTGCTTTACTGCTGACCATCTGAGCAGAAACATCCAGTCAATGCATCAATTCAGCAATTCCAAATCTCCTATCAAAAAGCCAAACCTACCTAAACTCTTACCTCACAGTTCTTTTATCCTAGATACCAATATAGTTAACATTATTTATGTGTTTATTCTAGCAATACTTCTGTGAAGTAGGGAAACACTGATATTTCCATTTTACATGTCATGTCAATCCAGAGCAGGATAAGTGACCTGTATGTTAGCCCCCAATAACATAACAATACAACTGTGCTTGTGAATAAAAAATATCTGCATCTTGTCCAGAACTTCTAAGTGTCATTTCAGTTTATATTCTTTTTAACAGCAAAATAAGCACCAATTGTGTTATTCACAGTGGAAGGAACCTCCATTTTTTAATTTAAATGAAGCTATTATAGTTTTTGACCTCCCACAACACAAGATGCAGACTGAAGGAAGCTTGCTTCAGAGCCGCTGCTTGTTGAACATTATGAGAAGCCTCACAAACAGCCATTGAAAAAAACTACTTACACATGAGAAAGACCCAGAAACGAGGTAATTGAGGGGTACAGAACAAACCCTACTTTCCTTACATCAAAATAACAGCAAGCTGTTCTAGCATTATAAATGTAAGATATCCACAAGTACAACACAGTATAAATATTAGAGGGACACTAGGTTACACAGCATACCTGCACCAGCAGGAAAATCTTACCCAAACAAACACTTTCTGCTGCCTTAGTCAAAAAGATAATTTTTTGTCATGTTAAAAAAGTCCAGCTTTAAAACCATGTTAATTCCAGAAGGAAAAAGTCCCTTCTTGCCTTACCTTCAATTAGTTTTGCTCAAAATAGTTAAAGCAGATATATATAATGTGGAAACTTGCATCAAAGCAATCCTCTACAAATCTACAAATTAATTAATAAAGCAAGCAAAACTGAAAACCATTAAACAAGTGGCTTTCCTTACCTTCAGCACAGCAATGAATGGTACAAAATTAGCCCTCTGAAGACCATTTTTATAGAGATCTGAAAGAAAGGAAATCAGTGCCATTTTGCTACTTAGTCCTAATAACGACAGCTTGTCTTCTAGTCTAGCAAATGAAACTCAGTGTTGCTGGAGACAGGAGGAGGAACAAAAGGCAGAAAAGGAGAGCTAAAATCCATTTCTCTTATTTTACTATACGAAAATTCAACACAACCTTAAGGTAGAACAAAACATCCCTAGAAGTGTGAAAACAGCAGGGAGCAAAAAATGACTTAGATTTCTAATGACATAAAACTAATTCTAGCAGAAGAAATTAGAATAGCATCTGTTCTAAAATAAGGGTTTAAAAAACATTTGTAATGCTGGGTATACATTGGTAGAGATTGTAAGGCCAAACTATGCAACTGCTAAACCCAAGTATTTGGCAGAGGGGAAAAACTCCACACAAACTAAAAATACACAATTTGCCTTTACTTAGTTAACATCATTCTTATTTGATGTACTGTGATACATTTTATCTTCTAGCAATTCTGCCAGGTACACTTCCTCCTCAAAAGCAAGAAAAAGATCACCCCTAAGGCCAAAAAACTGAAAATTAATATGTAAACTTAGGCAAAATTGCTAAAAATACAACTGAGTAAAGAAAAAATAGTAAATTATGTAACAAAATGCAGATCTGCATCATCAAACAAAATACAAATCAACAAAAACCACAAAGCAGCATTTTTCATCTTACTTATCTCTATATATTTATACAACATAAACTTTTCTTCTCTGGAAATTAATCAACTGCCCAACAAGTTCATAACAGAATGACTTTTTTGAAAACACAATCACTTAAAACTGTATGATGATCTGCTGTGTTTCATTACTATTCAGAAGCCTTATAAAAAGGCAGCTTAGCACCTATAACTGACAGAAGGAATGAGTAAAAGAATACAGACAGCTGGCAGAGATATCTCCAAATTCCACTCAAAGCACGTGCCAGGTTATGATTATCCTTTATATTCCACATAAGGCCTGACAACTACAACTATACTAAAGTTTTTTTGCTTTACCAACACCTCACAGTGGACAGAAGATGCTGCATCCATGAGACAGCAACAGGGCACCCACAGAATGGTTTTCACAAAATTGGATATGTATGTGGAAACATTTAGAAAAATTAGCAGTTAAGGTAATTCCATTACCCTAATTACTAACAAAGTTCTAGGAAGCCATGTATCATGCTCATTCCCAACTCAGCAAATCAGGATGGTCATACATTTGTTAAAATATATAGCAATCAATTGCATATTTACTTGCAAAAATTATTGAACATGTAACAGTAGTGTAAGACAGCTACTCCCATTAGTTCTTCTAGCTAATAGGACTGTGAGCTGTGTATTATGTCTCTGTTTCATGAGATCAGAAAAATAAACAGTAATTTTGGAAATGCTGTTCTTGTCACTCTCTGGGGTACTTAATACAGATGGATGTATTTCAGGTTGATACAATGACTTAACTGTATGAAAAGCACCCATACAACTATAAAGGCCACAAAATTACATCTTGATTTAAAACACTGGCTACAATACTCAGGTTATGGTAAAAAATTCTCCTGAACTTTAAAGAGTAGTGCTTAAAAAAAAAAACAAGGATGGCTCTCAAGTGAGTAAAGCACCAGCATTAAGTCTATCTGTAGTCAACACAACTACAGTAGTTACAATTCCATCTTGTTTTTGCAAAAAAGAAAAATAAGCCAATGGGAAATAATTTTCTCCCCTAATTTAAACATTTGGGTGGGGTTTTTTGGTTGTTTTGGTTTTTGTTGCTGTTGGTTTTTGGTTTTTGCTAAGATAAAGTTCATTGTAGAATTGCCCATCATTAGTGATTGTCTTTTACTCAATTAATGTGGATAGGAAAATTAATGGTTGTTACAGTTGACAATTAAGTTAACTCTTGAGTATTTGAAATTGATCAATCTGAAATGTCATGCAAGTTTATGCATTATGCTAACTGCTAATACTCTACAACATAAACATTCTTCTCTTAATTTACAAAAAATTACAGTTACTGCATGGTTAAAACCCATACAGATTTGGGAACTTTGTAGAAGGATCTACTTAGCTAATCACTAGAAACAACTAGTCACTGTAAAAAAGAGGTAGAAATGGAAACAACTCTCCACTTAATTTTCTCAGACCAGCTTGTAAGAAGGTAAGAATGGCATCTTGGTAAGTGGCTCTCCTTCAAGCTGGTGGACCACATCCGCAAGTTTCTGACTTAGAAACCGGGAAGGAATGTGATATCATTTCCCTTCTTGTGCAGGATCTGATCTTTTCTTATCCTTAAACACATTCAAAACAGGCAATATTTTACCCCTCCTAAACTGCCCTGTGCCCAAACACCCTCTCATTGGTTTGGACAGAGTAGAGGAGATCAGAAAACACAGGAGATTTTGAGAGTGGTGGAGGAAGGAACACTGAGTTCGAGATACAGGAAGGGTAAGATTAAGGGAAAACATTTCCTTCTTTAAGAACAAGAAAAAGTAGGGGACAAGCTGGAGTATCTCTGATTCTTGCAGTCTATAGAGTTCCTTAGAACTAAATACTATATGATATAAATACAACTGTTTTGTAAGATACTGAGATTCACTGGATTTGGGTAACACTGGTAGAATGTTTGTTTTTACCTTCTGGCGGCCTGTTAGATGTTGCCACAACGACAACCCCATTTTGGAAGAGATTTTCAAAAAGCTGCTTTAGAATCATGGCATCAGCAATGTCAGTGACCTGAGAAGACAACACATTTGTTATATCTTGCTTTCAGCTTCTGCTGCAATAGATCTGCAAGTGGCTTTGTAGCTAGGAAAATGCTTGTTAGTGAAAGCCATGGAAAAAGATTCTAATTATTGCTTGGTGAGAAAAAAATAAAAGGGATAATTAATAAGCAGTGAATGTACCACAGTCTTTCAAAACTTGCCCACTCTTTATTGCGGAACTCCAGCATTTCTTTACCAGTTGCTAAATGATTCCATGTTAACTTCTATTATAAAACTACAGGTGGGAGACACAGAAAACAGACCTAAACATTTAAGAGCCTACTTAATTAGGAACAACATGAAAAAAATCAGAAGATAAAAAGAGATACACACCGGCTGTTTTACATTTCTATTACCTTTGAGGCAAAGGTTTGCAGAGGTGAATTTAAAATGGTCATGGGACTTCAGAAAATAAAGACAAGTAGCCAACTATACATAATCAGCTGCTGTTGAAAATAGAATGATATGACATAGATACTATTGTGTGATTGTTGCAAAAAACAATTCAACAGATGGCCCATCACAAAAATAAGCAATTTCATTGTTCTTTTTAAGTGCCTTCTATTACTGTCCATGAATAATCAAAAGGCAGGCAGTCACTTCCAGCACAGTCAGCCTCTTCTAACCTTCAGGCACAAAACACGAATGAAAAATAAAAATGGGTAGAACAAGTGATACTGGGGAGGGGTAAGGAAGAAAAAATGACTACAAGATAAGCCATTAAGCAAAATTTCTTTAAGTATCTTAATTTTAGCTTAACAAATTTGCTTTATAGTACCATGAAATAAAAGGATACAGGAACAATGCTGTAAAGAAATGCATCAAGTTTTTCTGAAAAACGAGCAACTCATATTTTATAGGAGTTCACCATCTTAATACATAAACCACCTTTATGATCACTACACTTCATTTTCCTGCAGACCCTGTGGTTATAAAGATACTTGTTGCATTTTGGCTTACCAAAACAGACCCCAGTTCTGAGGAAATAAACCAGTGGTGGCATGCTGGGAGTTATATACTCCCATTACAAGAGATTGACAGATTGCTGAGCTTTCACCACCTTAGATGTGTATGCTGTGATCTCAACACCTGTGCCATCACAGAAAGTTTTACCCACTATAATGTTTTCTTCTACTCCACATCCCTCCACCCCCCATAAGTCTCCCATTCTAAATTACTTTTCAGTGCAGAAAAAAAAGAAAAGGTAATACTACACTAGAAACATAGGTAAAATACTTAGGTTCCATTTCTGGCAGCTAGTTTTGAAGCAATAGCGTTCTTAATGAACAATACATAAACACTAGCTTCCTTCTTCCAAAGATTTTTTCTATTTTGTTCTATTAATGCCTTAATGCAGATATTTTTCCTTTATAAAAAACAAACTTTTACACAATTACACATGCCTCAGATTTGCATATCTCTGCTCCCTATGAACTGATATTAAAAAAAAATAGTAATTCACTATCCTACTATTTGCTTTACACACTTGCTTATGTTTTACTTATCAATAATTTATTTCTTCTGGATACTAAAATTTAGGAACTTCTCCCATTCCTAAGAACACAAGACATATAAGGAATCACAACAGATGTGCATCTTAGGGGTAAGTGAATTTCTTATACCACAAAGCACATCTAAAAGCCAAATTTTAAAATTCTATTATAGAAATAATTTTGTTACAAACCTTTTTGTCTAATAGTACTAAAAAGCATACTGCCTTTAGCAAACAGGGAATAAAAGAGTAACAATGCTCACATAAAAAAACCAAATAGCATTCTCCTGTCAATGAGAACTGGTTTTTGATGCATAATTCTGAGCTCCATTACAAAAAAAGGAAAACACAAAAAAACCCCAACAATAACACACCAAAAAAACCCCAAAAAACCAACCAACAAAAAAAAAAAAAAAAAACACAAAACAGCAAACCTCTTGAAAGTTCTGTCAAAAAGCAAGAGCCATTTTGAGGACCAGGATGCAAATGTGAGCTCTTTTTATCTAATACACTTTAAGAACGGTAAAAAATTTCTACAAGGTAAAGCAGGTAGGAGACAGTAACTAAAGGATTTTAAGTTCTCATGTTTTTTACTGCATCCAGCATTTATTGCAACTGATAACAAAAGCAAAGTCTACAAATCACCAATAAGGAGAGCCTGCTAGAGGACAGAATGGAGAAATTTCATTAGCATTTAAGAGAAAAAAGAAAAAGAAAAGCAAAGACACCAGACTAATAGTTAATTTACATGTTTAAGTGCCTGAGACTCAGTCAGCCACTGATTGGTACAGTTCCACGTAATGAATGACAAACATAAGCATGTATTATCAGCAATTAGTATTAGCACAAAAATAAGAGCCTAATTTTTATTAGAGGCTTTTAATAGAATGCAGGTTAGTAAAAACTCCCTAAATTGTTAGTTCACTTTGGTAGTCCAAATGGTACCATTGGTACCTTAAGGTTAACACTGCATCATCTCTCAGCTTCCCAAGGAGGGACTCTGGTTTTATTATCAATACTAACATAGGTTACACTCCTGTAACTGTAGCCAAAATTAGAGCTTCTAACCACCTGTGTATAGTTATTTGGTCACTGCTAGCCACCCCTGTGCTCTGAAATCTCATCATTACAAATGGCTTAATTTTAGGGTTTTTCTTCAAAATGAAGACATTTTCAGAATGGCTTAAGAGTTCTGTGATTAAAAAAAATACTTTAATATTTCCAGTAAACTGTATGACAAAGATCAGTAAGACATAGCAATGCTTTAACAACCTGACAGCCTGGGGCTCAAGAAACTGCTGACAAAATCCTGCTTCAAAATGGACAAACACAGAAGCATAGTGCTGTCACTGAGTTCCTGGCCATCACACAGTATTTGCACAAAGAAACATTAAAACTTTTTTTTTTTTTTAATACAACAATACTTTGGAACACAGGAAATTACTTTTAAAAGAAGTACTGAAATATTTTTCTAGATCAATTAATTCTCCACTTGTTTAATAGTTCTGTGGGTTTTGCAGCAAGATTCACTTCAGAATACTTCTGTTTTGCTTTAGCCCATTGTCAATGAGGAAAATGCAACCTCAACAATGCTTTTGTCTTCTGAAGTTCTGCATTTGGTTTCCTCTGCAAAATGAGCATTAACAATATGTTCTGCTGTCCCTGTTTAAAATACCACTCATCCATGTTTCTGTTCTTAAGATAAATGAACAATTAATTTCAACTTATTCTCCTTTTTTTTGTTCAGCAGTCATCTGAAAGCAACTTGAAGTGTTTAAAGCAAATCTCAATAGTTTTCTGATGTTGTCTCCACACACTATTATTTTGCCAAAACAACCTCACTTTTTATCTGTCAAAACAGAGAGTTGCTTTGTCCACAAGTCAGAGCAGTGTCTGTTCTAAGCCTGCAGCTCTTTCCAGTTTCATTTTAATCTAGCAATTCTTTAAATACTAGTAAATCAGACTGCAGGGAAATAAAGCCATGATCTCCACTGCAGAAATGAGCTGCAAACATCCCAAATTAAATATGGCTCCTTATTATTAATGTTAATTGTCTCTCCATGTCAGCTCCTCTTCCAGTCACTGCACTACTTCATGATTATTTAAGCAGAGGGTTCCTTATCCCAGATTCATTGCCTTCTGAAAAAATTCAGAAAGCTGGAACTCCTCTTATCAGGCAAAACCTGCATAGAGTTCCACGTTACAGAAAATCAGGCAAGAAATCCAGCCATTCAGAAATCTGTGAATGTAGAATATTAGTATATCCAAACCACGTAGATTTTAAAAATCACTTATTAATGCAAAGTCTTAGAAACACATTTTAAATGTATAGTTCTTGTATTAATTTCCCAACTGTGACAGTTCAACAGAACAGGTGATTTTTACAACTGAAGTCATTGGTGTACCTCAAGCAAGTCAGCAGGGGGAGCAGGCAATCAACTTGGGAACAAAATATACCACAGTCTCTCCCTTTAAAATGTGGAAATATGACAGACAGTCGGTAAATGCTGCAATACTGCAACATGAAAGCAGTGAGCATTTATACAGTAAAGCAGGTATTTACACTAACACATGGTAAAGCCATTTTCTACCATTTGAGCATTTAATGCCATGACAATTAACACTTCCCTCTCCAAACCTTCTCATTCCTTCATAGTGTAAGTACAGTTGTCTCTGTATTTAGATTTTACACTCAGCCCAGCATAATCATATTCACAGGACAGAGCACAAATTAAATGATCAAACAGCAGCAATTGCAATGACCCCACACATTCTGAAACCACCCCTGCTTGAAAAATGCAAAAGAAACTTAAAACAAGAACAACTGTTACTTGACCAAAAGTCCTTTCCTGGGAGCTGACCACAGAAGAGTTATTTCCTCAAGTGTGCAGGCTGGCCAGATAACAGCTAGGAGACATAAACTGTTCCATTCATTTCAGAAATGTATTAATTTAACACCATAACAGACAATTTCACTTAATAGTATATTTTACTATTGGTGATTCGAGAACTAACACAGATCTGTTCATATCTTGCTCTGCATTTTCTCTCTGAATTAAAAAAAATCTCAGCTGGTTAAAGCTGCCAAATACCTCTAGTTTTTTTATTAAACATTTTTATAAAGAATTTTACATTTAAGTTTGTGACACGCCCTTAATATTCACAAGCTGTGTAAAACCAATGAAATCATCAAGTTAGCTTGGGCAAAGATCATTTTATAAACTTATTTTTAATTTTCACATTTAATTCAATAGAAGTTTCTTTAAATCCTTAATCACACTGAGAGTGTTTGTTGCATTATATGAACAACAAAAGCAAAGATCAGTGGCAAGCAAGCATCACGTGGCACTGTACAGACAAAGGACAGGATGATGGCCCCCGTCCTGAAGATTTCATGAGCCTCTAGACAAACTCTAATACCTCCTTGTACGATCAATGACCAGACTGGTAAACAAAAGCACTGTAAGGGGACTTACACTGCTAACTTGCATCTCGTCTGCTGTGGAAAAAAACCCCAAACCCTACCATCTTCAAAACTGTAAAGTGACTTCTAGTTTTTAACTTCTACCACTCCTGGCCAGTGATTCAAATACTATATCAGCAGTAACAAGTATTGTGTTTTAAGATCAAAAGTAATTTTATGAAGTTTCCCTTGAAATGAAGGAGTAATCTAAGACTTCTTACCTGAAACTCATCAAAACACAGGAGAGCAGCCTCTCTGCTTATTTCCTCTGCCACAGGTGCAATTGGGTCGTATGATTTGGCCATAAATCCTGCTTTTCTCTTTGGTAAGTTCTGCTTAAGGCGATGTATTCCTTAGATGATACAACAGAAAAGAACAAATATTTCTTATTTCTTTTTCTAAGATAGGAAGAACAAATTATTTAGCTAACAAATAAAAAGTAAACTGGTCCAGTAAAAATATGAAAGTTTCAAACTCAATCCAGTTTCAAGAGGCTAAAATGCTTTACAACCATATCCACACAACAGTTAAAAGCTCACAGATTTTATGATTCTTATTTTGTTTAGAAGGCTGTAAAACAAATGTCAAAAACATCTTGAACGCTATGCACCTAAACTCTATCTTCTATAAACTGATACAAATTGCAGTTTTATCTTGCTCTGAAGGTACTCTTAGAATGCATTTAGCTCAAAGAAAGCAGACCAAGCAATGCAGTTATACTTCAGCACATGATGATAATGGCATAAGGTAAGATTATTAAATCCATACTTTACTGTGTCATGGACTGTATCTGACTATAAAGAAAGATTCAGAAAAAAAAAAAGGATCCTGCAGAAGGAAGCTACCTTTGTTAAGATTATGCACAAATGACAAGAAATGGAACCAGAAAATCTCAAGTGACCCAGCAATGATTGAAAAGTGAGCACTAAAAAGTGGCTAATGTTATTTACACCAGTGAAAGCTTCCCAAGAAAAATGCAGCTGTCACAGCACTTGTAAAATACAGCAACAGTTAACTATTTAACAGTATTTTAAGGTCATAGAATTTAGAAACAGAAGCAAGTTGTAAAATCTCTAGAACAGCACTCCTAACCAAAAAAAGCACCACATTCAGCTGATCAGAAAATTTTCTGAGACTTAGGATGTACTTCTTTCTATTGCTTTTTTCTTCTAAATTATTGACAGTTATTACTAAGTTACTCAACCAGAATAGTCCCCATTTTCCTTGGCATTTATATCTGATTTAGTTATTGCTTACCAAAAATACAGAGTAAGTTTAACCTTTACATTTTCAGTTTTAGCAATTGCCTTCTTCAGATTTCAGGTAAGCTAACTGGCACCTGGAAAACATCTAGTTAAGGATTTCATTCTAAGCAATATACTCAAGTTATATATACAACCAGGTATGTATATTTTTCTTTCTTGAGAAATAATATGCAATTAATATATATGCTGATATGATAAACAATGCTAACATGCATTAACTTTTCTCCTATTTTGTTTACTTTTCTTTATGCTTAAATATTTAAATAAAATTACAGTGATTAATATGAATATGAGACAGACTTTTTAATAGATACTGCATCTTATAAAATTCTTGTCAATACCTGTGTCTGCACTTACTCTGGTGTACATCCAACATGAAGCCATGAAAATGGACTCTCTTTTTCTTTTCTACTTCTAAGTGAGAATAGAACATGTCCATCACCATTGTCTTTCCTGTGCCTTCAAGTAAGAACAATAAAAATCACTCAACAGGTAGTAAATTTAAGAGTAGTACGTACTGATTACAATAATGACTGTTTGTCAGCTTGGCCCTAATGAAACTCTAATTTTCCACAGGGTAAGTACAAGACCAGACTGCTCTGAGGAACAGTTATGTTTCCTGTTCAAAAACTTGCTAGAACTACATTTTTATTTTTCTGTTTTAAAATACAGACATGGCCCAAAGGTTGCACAAATTACTCCCCATACACCCATAAAACATGTTAGTATTTCATTTGGAAAGCAAGTATGTTTTCATGCTGCACTGTTACAATTAGAATTTATGAACTCTCTCCCACAATTAGTTTCCAAATTCTTAAATTGCATTCTTAAATATTAGAGAATGGGTAACGCTGAAAACAACTACACATAGTAATGTGGTCCAATCAAACAGCTTCCAGCATTCAGAGTGTAATTATATTAAATAACATCCTGATGTTACACCCAGTAAGATTCATTAAACCAATAAAGCTACATAAACATACAGCTTTCAGACACTTCAGAATTCGAATAGACATGAATTTAGAAAAAATTCTATTGGATGAAAATGATACTTACCAACATCTCCATAGACATAAAGACCTTTTGGGGGGTTGGTTTTGGCAAAGAGCTGCAAGTCAAGAGAAAAGAGTAAATATAGATATGGGGTAAAATAAAAGCAAGCACATGGCTGTGATAAAGTAAGAAAGAAGCTACACTTAACCACAACAGTAGCACTAGGCAGCAAAGTGTAACCTTGACTCAGAAAATCAGTACTGCAAAGCCCATGAACATTGTACATCCTATTCTCTCAACTTTGAATATTAAACCCAAAATTATCTCTGGTTTCAACATTATTAAAATCAATAGAGTCACAGTAAAAACATGTATCTATATGCACATGCATGTGTCTGTATATGTATAAATACATAAACATATAAAAACATACTTTCAAAATATGAATTTTATTAAGTATTTTTTCAAGTGAGTTACTTTCATCTGGAATGAATATTACTTAAAAATTTTAAATTTGTTAATATTCTTCAGGACATGTTATGACACCCGATACCTATTTTACTCAAGTATATATTTTTATGCAAAAACTTCCATTAATGCTAAGACTTTCAATTTCCCCCAGTGCTGTGCACAGCCACTTTCAAGTATAATTCAAAAAAGAAACATTTTCTAAAAAACTGGAAATCTTAACAAAATTCAATCAAATCCATGAAACTGAATTAACATCCACAAAACACATTGCAGAAGAGTATTTGCTTATTTTAAAGTGCTCCACTTTCAGAGCTCTATGGGCTGAGCCAACACAGAAGAAAACTAAAACTGCAACCCTGCGGTCTCATTTGGAGCTGGGTAATTGCTAAACAACTCGAATCTAAAGCACTTTTTCAAAATACAGTGCTGTGGTAAAGAAATAGAGGAGTCAGTACAAAACACTAATTAAATATAAAAGAAAATGCATGACCAAAAAGTAGGAGGGTAATATCTCGGGTCTACAGTACCAGCTCACTCAGAAAACATGCAAGTATGGCTCTTACACAAGAGCTCCTTTTAGATTTAATTTAAGTCTCTATTAATAGGGTAATCAAAAATTTGTATCATCAATCTGTGGCTGGAAAGGGTTTCAGATGTTTGGAAACTATTCCATTAATTGACAAGGCTGCAGCTATTTGCAGTATATATCTTTATTACTTTGAAAGCATTGTAAGACAATTTAATTGTTGAATATTTTTCAGCATGTACTTTTTAAAGAGCTTGTGTTCAATAAAATTACTGATGCTTAAAGTTACAGGAGAAAAGAAGAAATAGACAAAAATCCAACTGAGACATTTTCAAAAGAATTTCTTTGCATTTAGTTTTAGATTACCAACAATCATTTTAACAATATAATAGACTATCATATTCAATTTATTATACAGAAAGGCCATGTTAACGTGATTTGCAGTTTCACAAGAAGCAGCACAAAGCCAGAAAAACAAATCAATGTGTAGAGTACAGCTTTACCTGTTTTTGCAAAGGTTATACAACCAGAACAAATAATAATGCCTACATTTTTGTACCAATATTTTCATTGCAAAGCTTTTATTAATTACATTTAACTACTTTAATATTTGTCTTTTTACACATACTTATTTCCAGATAACATGTTACAGAAAAAGGGACTTTTGTTTTGACTAAAGGAAAAAAATATAATGGCTTGGGCTCCATAAAAATTGATTTAAAAATTTAAATTTGATTCCCTTTGAAGACAGCAATTTTTGAGCAATATCTGTTTCCTAAAAAGGGTGGATACTGCACCAGATCCAAATATATTTGTTGATCATCTCTAAAAACAAATCAAATGTCAGAAAACCTTTTTTCCTGTTTCAGCAATTAAAGAAGTTTGTAGGAAATATTTTACATATCATTCTAAACATCACACTATTGATAGCTTTAGGATAATGACTTCCTCATTCCTATCAGATATTGTATAACTCTAAGAATTTGTTTTTATATTCTTTGGTTGTTCTGGTTTGTCTTTTTTGTCTTAACATACATTTTATTTCAAAAAAGTAAAACTTTATCAGTAGATTTTTTTTTTTTTTTAATACTGAAAACTCAGATATCCTACCAGTTTCAAGCTATTTTGCATGATCCTAAAATGGATTTTTTTCTTTTTGTTTCAGTTATTCGAATGCATCTTCTGAAGCCTGGAAACTGTCTAAGAAAAAAGGAAACCTCCGCTAGGATTGCTGATAAAATCCCATCACCATTGAATTCAATTTAAATCACAGCAAGCAGTCAGTCAATGGTATGTGGGGGCAAAGTAAGAACACTGATCTTGGTTCTATGCAAACATACACTCTGCAAGAAGGAGGGAGGAGATCTAATGCAGAAGATCCTCCAGTCACCCTAAAATAAGGACATTCTACTTTATTTCAGGCAGGAAAGGGAGAAAAGTAGGAAATGTAGGAAGACAAACTAAATTAATGATTTCTCCTTGCTCATTTCCATATTATCCTGAGGTACATTTGGGGTCTCAGCATAACAACGTTAAATTTGTTGACAATATGTTTTCTTTGGCAACAGTGATAAGATTTAAGGATGTTAAAGTTAATATTTAAAAGGTACTAACCCAAAGATATTAAGTCATAGACAAAATTTGAGTTTGAAGGGGAGAATATCTTTAGTAACATGAAATGTCTTCCCACCTTCTCCCCTGCTCAGACACCAGAAGAAAGCAACTAATTTCCTGGCAGTATTTACAGTCTGATTGGAAAAACTTGTAAGTGCAAATGCATGTCAATACTAAGATGGTTAATTAAAATATGCAAAATTCAAGACAAGTCTCCCAACAGCAGAATCTTTTTTAAATCCTAACAAAACTGCCTCTTTCTCCCACTCTTTCAAGACTCCTTTTTGGCTGTTGTTGTAGCTGAAGACATTTTCAAGGTCTTGAATGGTGTTTACTATTGTTCATACCTCTTTTCAAAACATGACCTCACTTATAATTGAGCTTATTTCAAGTCATTAGTACAGCAACTCAACAACTCTTAAGATGTCCCAATTGGCATTATTTTGAAAAGCTGGAGATCAGAAATGTCTATGCAAACTCCTACGGCCTTGAACTTCAATTCAGAGGATCTCAAAATATCTCAACATACAAGGCCATGCTTTCATCAAGTTGAAGATCAAAGTCCTTGTTCAAATTTGAGGAGTAATTTTAAAAACAGAAGCCTACTTGGTTGGCAGCAAGACTAATTGTTTTTTCCCCTGAGATTCATTCTAAGCTCATGTCCCAAAAAACCTACAACGCAACAAAATAGTTTTATTTACCATGAAGCAAATGGCGTCTGGTGCGTTTGTGTGCCCCAGACTACACATTTCAAAAAGGTTTGGCCTGTGAGGTAACACAAGTGTTCTGGGTAAAAAAAAAACTGAAAGGCCTCTATTGTATCTGATATAAATATTTGCTCCCTAATCCTACTTTTACCACAGTTTAGTGAATAAAACTATTTAGAGAAAAAGTGACAAAAGAAGAACCAAGCCAAAACCAAAGCAGACCATTCCTGTAATGGTTCAGAAGTGCAAGAAGTTTCTGTTTCTGGACTAGTTTCTGCTATTTTGGAAGAGGCTTCTGCAATTCTATCACAGAAGAAACCAAGCAATAAAATAAGGAATATCAGACTATAGAAAAGGCTGGTAGAGAGAGGTTTCTCTTCCACCGCCCCTTTTTCTTCACCGCAACCTCTCAACCACTTCCCTTCAATAACAGAGACAGAAAAAGAAGCACACTTGAAATGCCAAGCATCACTTTTTTTTTCTTTTGAAAAAGCTGCCAGTAGATTAATTTCTTCTCAGAACAGGAGATTTCATAGTAAAAGTGGGCTATTCAGGTTTCTAGAAACCTCCTGAAAAAGCAAGAAGTCCACTTACAAAATACTAAGTATAACTGATAAAGTATTTTATTTTTTCAAAATATATCCTTAATTAGTTTAAAATACATCAATTTGTTTCATTTACATCTATTAAAACTCACCAAGTACAAAACAGAAAGGAAATCCAATGGTTTTATTACACAAACACGACAGTATTCAGTTACAAAGTATCTGGCCTCCATGAAAGACTGCCAACAAGCTACTCAACAAATATAGGATTTACCTGCATCGTTAGTATTTCCTGGAGAAGCTTTCTACTGGTCAGAATGAATTCCACCCGTAAATCTACACAAACCCTATTCAACCAGGCCAACTCCAGACAGCAGTACTCAGCACCAGCTCTTCTTGGCATGAAAAGCCTTAGCTCTAACTGAACCAAGTCTGCAGCAGCATCACTACACTGAGAGTCCATAACAAAAAACCAAGCATATTGCTTACTTAGGAAACCCCTCAACAGATGCAAACATACGATAAGCATATGATTTTACAACTACCTCGTCACATTTGTGACTTATTCTGGGGAAACCTTCATTAAGATGGTGATTACAACTTTGCTGAAGCAAAACCTGGCCTGCACTAGAATTTAAATTATCATCTGTTTGGCTTCATTTTATCTCATAAGGAGCTCTGTTTGAACTGGCAAATTGCTTCATCAAATATAGCAGAAGAGGAATAAAGCTGTTGTGACTTCTTCTCCCTGAATCATGATTTCATTTAATTACATAAGCTAGCAGACTTTGACAGATTTATGCAGAAGTCAATGCTCTCCTCCTTTTCTGGGGTTTTGATGTATGGCATGGCACTATAGTGCTCAACCTGTTACCAATCTTAAGATTTCCATAGAAATATCAAACTCCAGAAGAAAAACCTCATACTGCAATTACACTTACCCCTGTAGCAAATAGTTCTTCAGCTGCTTCTCACTGACTCACTAGTTCATCAGTGAGCCATACAACAATTTTCAAAAGTTGGTTTAAAATTAAAGCAATGTTAAATGAAGAAGTGGAATGCTTTAAAGGAAGTAGTGAAAAACACATTCTCAAGTAAAAAATGGCATTTAAGTAAGAAAGTGTCAGTCTGGCTTTACTCCAATTAGCTCTGTTACATAGGGACATAGCAGCATCATATTTCCTAAATAGAGTAAGGTTGGTATTTGTTCTCTGCAATACAGGCTTTCTTCCCTATTCACACTTCCCAATCAAAGAATCAGTAAATAACAAACCCACATAATGCTTGATCTACGAAGCCCTGACACCTGCTCTAACAACTCAAAATGATTTGGGGCACTCAGTTAACACAAGTCAGCTCTCAAAATTATTCTCCAGGGCAGTGTTTTTAGAACTTAATATCCAAGTGTCCACAACTTCTTGCCAGAAAAGATCAAAATATTCTAGCCTACTGGTCCTCAGGTTTGGCAGTAAAGGCAACGCCTTCATCATAACATTTTTTTCTCAGGCTTTGGCTCCCCTTATCTCACGCTAGATCATTTAGTCTTGCCCTGCAACCTGCAAACATGACAGTATTTGTGCCAGGTAAGAGAACAATCTGGTATGGTTAGGTAACAAGTTTAGAGTGGCATATTTAGATTTATGCTCATGAGATGAGGAGTGTTGTGCAATGAATGCTTAAAAAGGCTGACATGGAGATTTGTTAGCAAGAACTGCAAAAGACATTTATTGACCATAAATGTTAAAGTTACTTCTGATGAAAAAAAAAAAAAACCTTCAGTGGTGCAAGAGAAGGGTGAAATCAAAAGAAAAATTCAGAGTCTAGCTGGGGAAAACGCTGACAGACTACCTCCTCCCAGGGACAAGGAGGTCTCTCCAGTTCTGGCTGGGAAAGTGCAGGTGAGACAGCAATGTATATTTTGCCATGCTTTTTCCCCAGCACTATACTTTATCATCAGACTTAGTCAAACATCCCACTCCTGTTGTTTCATCCTACTGTAGTAGGATTAACACATTTCAGTCAGCACAGTTGTAAGCTGTGGCTTACAACTGTGCTGACTGAAATATGTTAATCAGGTGCAAATGAAGCACATTCACTGGGCATTCAACTTTTGTGCACACCTATACCCAATATTTAGCAATGAATTAAATCTGCTCTGCTGGGTGCTACATTTGGTTTTCTGGGATATAAACTCAGATCTACAAAACAAGAGGCAAGGAAAGCTGCAAAGGGAATTTCCACATCAGTTCTAGTTGCTTCCCATGAGAACGTGCCATACCAGCGCTATCAGTATTTGCAGGTGCAAGGCCACCAGAGCAACAATCTGAGAATAACAGCATGAAAACAAGAGACATAGAAAATACTGTCAAAGACAATCTAGAAAACATTGTGTCAAGAGTGTCAGGGAAAAGTTACAGTGATGCAACAATTGGCTAACAGCACTATAATTGTTAAGGCAATGTGCAACAGGGATATGTCTAAACTTTTCTAAGTCCTTTGAAAAGAAACTGTGATGCCCCCAAAAACACAACAAGGGTGCAGATTATACCAAGGCCTTCTTTCCTTACCTCACCTGGAAACTAGCAACATGGAGAAGAATTGTTTTTAAAAGACATGTTTTATACATAATATAATGTGGAATTATTTGTGGAATACCTGGTAGAACACAAAACATCAGTGTTCAGTTTATGTAATCCAAACACACAAGTATAATACCAGTGCTTGGGAATTAAAACCTGGTTTAGGCTCGTCTCTCCTATAGCCAAATGATGTTTTTGGAAAAGTAAGCAGTGGGCATAACGAAACCACATTAGATTTTCTTACAGAATTATTTCAACAGTATCTAATGTGGCTAGTTCTGGAGTGCCACTGGATTTTACAAACCAAAAAAGAAAGAAGAGAGACTGAAACATGAAGAACGATCTATCGGAAAAGATGCATTTGCAAAAATAAGATTTGTGCTTTTGACAGAAATTTATGCATTTTAAGTACATTCTTATGAGCAAATATAAATGCAAAAAATATTTTTATCATTATAAACCTCACCTGTGAAAGAACATTTTTCGAATCAATGCTGTAGCCTTTAAGGCTCTCATGCAATTTCTGCAGGTGCTGCACAACTCTTCTTTGTTGCTCGTCATTCTTCAGCTCTTGATGCTTAATCAAAAAATCATAATGTTCTAAAGGTCCATTGCAAACCTGTAAGGCTCTGGCATGAGCATCTGTAGGAGTAGCAGGGCCTGTCTTCTCATCTGCCTGAGCTGTGTAGGCTGTAAAAATAAAAGTAGCCAATTAATAGGGAAGTTCTTAAAAGCATCTCCTTATAAACAACACATATTCCTAGTTTACACAAAGACATATACACACAACTTACCTATATAACCACTGGTTACCCCTTCATTTTTCATTAACTCGATTTCTAACTTTTTTACTAAGTCTAGTAGTATGTTTTAATATTCCTTTATTTTATTAACAAGCATACATTATAAGAAGTCCAACTACAGAGTTAGTAAGATTTGGCTGAGTTGCTGCAAGCGAAGTTTTGACCCCATTTTTTTTTCCAAATTGGGGTAAAACCATTTAAACTTCCAAAGTGCATTTCTCTAAATAGATAATCCTTTAGGAAAAACTTCAGAAAATATTTAAAAGTCAACAAACAAGAGACCAAACCAGGAGTTCTGTAATGAATTTGAAACAACCTGTCAAACACCACGCTAAGCAAGGCAGCAACTCTGAAGCCCTGCAATGCCACAGCCTGATCTGCTGGCATTATCTTCTGCCTAGAAGAGACAGGGACAAGCCAAGATAGGAATACTGTCAGAAACAAGACATTAAAAAAAAAAGTCAGAATTGCTAGACACAAAACAAGACATAACTAGGGAAAGAAACAATGCACCAGGTTACAAAGAAGGCTTGCCAAATCATTAATATCTGGAACAATGGCATACACTGGAAAGTTGTTAAATATCTTCCTTGCTTCCAGTGTCATTTAACAGGTTAAGTATAATAAAGAAAAATATGACTTCTTAATGGGTAAAGGAATAGCATGTTAATTGCAGAAATGCTTTTGTCATATAGCATTGCCATCTATAAAGTAGGAAAGTAAGTTGCAAGTGAACGTACTTTTATGCAGGTACAAAACAGCTGGAAAAAGGATATGTAATAAATAATTACTACATTTAAACTAGATGTATATCTGCAGTAGAGTTTCATAGAGGGCTCAGGATCTCATCTTGGTACAACCCTGAATTTCCATCCATGCCATATATAGAAAAATAAAGTAGACAGACTGGGAACACAAATAACAGAAAATCAGGAGAGGGCTGCAGACACTTTGGAAGGCAAGTAAATTCTGACAAACTGGACAAATAATCTAATAAAATTAGGATGTAATTCAAGAGGGACAAAGCATGTTATTTAGAGGAAATAACTAACTCAGGAGATGGGGAATGACCAACTAAAGAGTATCTCTGCAATAAAAGATCCAACAGCTATACCGGATCACAAAATGCCAGTGAGACAATATAATAACACTATTAGAGCAAAAAAACTAAAATAAAATAAACACAAGTCCTCCAATATAGATACACACAGAGAAAAAAACACCCTGTTCTATTCAATGCTGGCTGGTATAGTCTGCCCTGGAAGACACTTTTCAATTTTCACATCATATGTTATGAGAAGTATGAACCAAATGACAGAGTAAATATATTTTAAAAAACAGAAAAGAAAAAAATCTGAGTCAGAACCCACAAAGATGCCATAAAAGGCATGAAAAGAGTTTTAAACAGCTATAAGAAATATAGAATATTAGAAAACAATAAAACTGAACTAGTAGATCAAATTATGATTACTTATTGCAAGTAACAATTCCTCCTAAAAAGACAGGCACTGTTTATATCTGCAGCCAATAACTGCAACAAATTCTCTTGCTGCTGGAAGAACTAAGTTGCTACTTTGAATTAAGGGTAATTAGCTCATCCCTATCCAAAGAGATCACATAAAGAAAGTTGAGTTCGAAGTCTGTTATTGCAAAAGTCTGAGTAAAACCTGTAGAGAAGAAAAACATATCGCTCTCTCCAAATACATACAGCGTACTGAGAAAATGAAAGGATATGGTTATTTATACAGATAACTTAATAAGTGTTATTAAGGTAGTGAAATAGATTAATAGTCTAGAAGCTGTAAAACTTCCAACTATTTGGGGTGAATTTTAAAAATAAGTTTGATGAAAATCTGTCAGGAACAGGTCAGCAAAACCTGACTTGCCTCTGAAGGGAAGGGCAAAAGGAAAGATCACACAATTATAGAATGGCTTGGGTAGGAAGGGAGCTGAAGTATCATCTAGATCCAACACTCCTGCCATGGGCAGGGACACCTTCCACCAGACCAGGTTGCTTTCATATTGTTTTCTACTGTTCCACTCCCAAAAAAAGTCCACCTCAGTCCCATGATGCATACCTCTGAACTATCTGTGCCTTTGCAGTACGTAGAAGGGGATGGCCCTGAGAGCTCCAGTGTGCCTCCTTATACCTATAAATTCTTAAGTTCTTACTGCTTGCCACAGGATCAACGAAAAAAAAAAAAAAAGGCTGATTTTGGTGTAAGAAAGGGTTTGTGGCTCATGACCTTCCTGGCCATGGACAAAGCACCCCAGCAGGACTGCTGAGAAGCATGGGGTTTATCTCAGATTACATGCTTTCACAGCTAACCATCCTGGGAGTGGGAGAAAGTACTCTGTCATTAACATGTGACAGAGGTGGAGACTATGCCCAAATGGCCATAGAGGGTGTCCTGGCACAAATCACTCACTGTTCTCCTAATACAATATTGAACACTGGGATTTAAATATCATGGGAGTACACTACAGTAGACTACCAGGAGACACCCAGTAATTGGTTAAGTGATAAACTCACACCTTTAGCTGCAAAAGAAAGGCAGATGCTACTGAAGAGCATGTGGGGTTTTAGAGATAAGTCAACAGAAGGTAGCTGTACAAATGATACAATATTCTAAGAGACAGAAAAAAATGTGCATCTTCCATTCTAACCTGCATTTTGTGGAACAGATTGCCAAATCTATCACTCAACTATAGGAATCACCTATGATTCAGTGTACTAACTGCAGTCCTACAGCCCTCTCTTCACACTGCAAAACAGGGGTTTTCATTTATTCCTTCTTGTTTCCTTATCTAATCTTTGTATTACAGAAACTGCAACTCAATTATTTATTATTTACTATTTTCCCTTCTGAAGTCTTCAAAGTGTTCTGGATACAACTATAGAAAAGCACAACATCAATTCACTGTTCATACAGTTTTGCACAGAACAGTGTAAAATTAGACATGGTATCCACAACCTACCTTTCCCACCTTCAGGGTGCAGGACAGTGTTGGATGTTACCACATTTAATCAGACGTTCCCTGCTTCTTTAGATTTGACACCAAGCTGCAACTTTTTTCCTAAATTCCTGTTCCCAAAACATACATATGTCAGTATAATCTCACTTTCTTTCATACCATATAATTAGGTCTTTGCATGTGCCTTTCTGCTTGCACATACAAGTATCACAGACATAGCTGCAGTGAAAACCTACCGTGACACACCCAAAAAAAGAAAGAAATTGGAGGGAAAAAAATCTCACCAAGGCAAATAAAACTTATTTTAAAAAATGCCAATCTGGAATTATACAAAAATTTCTTTCAAGTGGGGGACTTAAGACATATTTGGTAAACAGACATTAATTTACCACTGCAAAGATAATTAATGCCTACATAAAATTATAAAAAGCATTCTTAATTCCAGGGACTTTCTGACCTGGAAAAAAGCAGCAAATTGGAAAACTGATCAATGTGTTGTTGAGTTTTTCTACTGCTACTTAGAACTGATGTCTGAGATGACACAGAAAAAAGGCATGTGAGTTTCAATGACACAGCTTATGAAAGTAAAAGTCACTTCTGAGACAGGCACTAGAGTTATTTATTCAAGAAGACAAACTGAAATGGAAGTAGAGTTGTGGCATACCAAAACTGATCCTGACAGCAGCCAAGAGGCTGAGAGCACAGAAGGGTAACCAAGCTGCAAGGTAGAGAATTAACACTTCCCCCTTCCTTCTTTGCTGTTAATTACTGTTTGTCTTAAAAATAGAGAACATTTCCAACTGCGAAGAAATGCAGAACTGAGAAGAGTTGTGAGAACTGCATCTAAACCAAACTCACGTAGGTTACAAATGCTCCAAAATTCAGTACCCCAAAATCACCCAAGCGCCTGACAGTCATGATCAAGAAGCTGGAAGAGCTTCTCCTAAATCCGTGTTAATGCAAGGTACAAAGATCACATCTGCTTCATTACTGCTCTGCCAGCACAATCTGCCTTGAGAACTTTTAACAAACCCTGGAATCTGTGTGGAGAGAAGGGGGAAAAAACTCATAGAACTCAACTTTTAAAAACTGTCATGCATTCAACAATCTAAGCTGAAGTTCAGAATATCAGTTTGGGTCACAATGAAGCCAAACAGCTTCAAACCTTGAAGCTCTAAGTGTAAAGCTGTTAAAACTGCCTATGAAACACAAGTGCCACGACAGAAAATGAGGACTTGGAAGTCAGAGGGCACTTTCATCAACAGGCAGATGGTGGTATCAGAGACCTAAACTTGAGATTAAGCCAGTAATAGAACTGCTGCAAAATGCTTCCTTCTTAGATGACACCACAGTGACAAGGAAGGGCAATGGTACAGTCTTGCAGCTCCAAAGGTTATTTTTCTATGTGAAAATAGGAGCAAAGGTAGCAAAATATCAGAAAGAACTTTTTCTCATGTTAGTATCTGTAAGCAATAATAATGTTCTCTTGTCTCATCTTTTATTAACTATATATGCAAGTTTTGCAAAATCAGTCTCAAACAGGTAAATTGCCCCATGATGTACAAGGATTTGGATAAACTTAATGTCTGTTAAAGTTAAGCACATTAATAAACCTGCAGAAGAACAAAGACTTGTCATGTAAGCTTCTTGGGAAAGAGATCATGTGCTAGGTATAAGCTAAAAATACATCTATAGTCCTATAATACACAAATGCTCCTTTCAAAATATTGCACTATGATTAATGACAAGAATGTAAGAAGAGGTGATCTGAAGAAATTATTTACTTTCCAGAGCTTAACAGAAAGCTTAAAAAAATCAAAATCCAACCAACCATATTGGGGGGGGGGGGGGCATACACACTACGTTATCAGCATGAATTAAAGATGTTAGGCCAATATAGTGTAAAATTCATAAAAGCCCCCTGCATGCTGAAATCAGGTGTTCAAACCAGAAGAAGCAGCTTGCAACTAAGACATAAGGACAAGGATTTGCATTTTTGTCTCATTATATGACCTTAGATGAATCATTGAAGGCCATTCATTTGGGCAGCATATGACACAGTATTTAATCTTCCAGAGAAACATGAGTTGGAACTAGAATTCTACTTTTTTCATACATGCCTGATACATTATTCTGCTAGAGGATTACTTGTATTTTTTCCATGCACACTCTGTTTCACAACCTGACCTATAGATGAAAGTAGGGAGAGACAAGAGAAGCATACCAGTGAAACTGTGACTTTACAGATAATACTCGTCATGTCTTTACTTAATTAAGGAGAACGTACACAACTGTGGAAAGCAAATCACAAAAACAAAGAAAAGACTGGTTTATAAACCAGTGATCATAAAACCAAGATTATAAATCAATTCCATGATGGCAGCCCATCCCTGCAGTCTGATGTACTCAAACAACATATGCAAGGACTACCTTTTCTTTAACATGGAAGCTGACAAACTGCCTGAAGCCCCTGGATTTGCTCAGACAACTTTTTCTAAATGCTAGTATGTTGGTTATAAAAAACCACCTACATAGAGTCCAAGTATTAGACCGATATAAAATAAAACACACGCAACTACAGTACTACCTGCAGTGCTTGTCTATTTTTCTTAGGATGTCTTGTCTATTTTTCCTAAGATAAATATTCTACAATCTCAACATAATGTGTGGATGTGGACATATATCAATCCTGGGACCCACCAGCCACCAGCAGAATCTTCACACCTTGGCCAGACTGGCAGAGGACAAACAGCTCTCACTGAAGAAAAAAGATCTCTGTCCTAACCTAAGCCTCAAGTTAACAAAACTCCATAAATTTTTGTACTGAAGAGGCTTTCAAAGCAAGGCTGTGAAGACAGAGCACAGCTGCGGTCCGGTCCGTTATACCCCGGAGGGTCCTGGAGGGAGAACAGTCCCCGAGTGACGCCAAGGCCCGGCCGAAGCGCTGGCAGCCACCGGCGCACTCGCCGAGCGCCCGCTGCAGCCGCAAGGCTTTAAGCAGGCAGCGCACCGAGGCCCTATTTCCCAGGGGAAACGCGGCATCACCAACTCGGGAAGCCACGGGCCCCCTTCGCGGGTCAGCCGGTGACCGGGGCCGACTCCCGGTGTCACCCCGACAGGCAGGTCTCCTCCGGGGCTGTGTCGCGGACAAGCCCAGGCCGGGAATGCGAGGACACCGGCAGGTCACGGCAGAGAGAGCGGCGAGGCCTGTGCGTGTCCCGGCGGTTGCCGTGTGGCCCGCCCGGCATCGCCACCCACCTCCCCTCCGCCGGGGACAGACCCGCGGCACGACGGGGAGGGAAGGCACGCACCGGCTCCTGCGACCGCTCCTCGGTGCCCTTCCTGCGCGGTGCCCCGGCAGCCTGTCGCCCGCTCGGGTCTGGCGAGCCCCGGAGAGCCGCGGCGGCGGCACTGACCTCTGTGCGACAGGAGCAGGCGGCCGCGGCACCCCAGAGCCCGCAGCAGGCAGCGCGCAGTAGCCAAGGGCGACACAAGGGCCGCCATCTTCCCGGCCCGGCGGCGGCGGCGGTGAGGGCGCGGGGCGCGCTGGGAAATGGAGTCCCGCGGGGCTGTGGGGGAGCCTGTGCGCTGCCGGTGCTGGGCGAACCGCTCCCGTTGGGTCACGGAATCACAGGGTCCATTAGATTGGAAAAACCCTCTGAGATCATCGAGTTCAACCTATGACCTAACACCGCAATGTCAACTAGACCATGGCACTAAGTGCCACGTCCACCCTTTCTTAAAAACCTCCAGGGTCGGTGACTCCACCACCTCCCCGGGCAGCACATTTCAATATCTAATCACCCTTAGAGAAAGTCCTCCTCATGTCCAACCTAAACCTCTCGTGGCGCAGCTTGAGGCTGTGTCTTCTCATCCTGTCGCTGGTTGCCTGGGAGAAGAGGCCAACCCTCACCTGGATAAAACCTCCTTTCAAGCAGTTAGAGAGAGCAGTAAGGTCCCCCCTGAGTCTCCTTTTCTCCAACCCCAGCTCCCTCAGCTGCTCCTCACAGGACTTGTGCTCCAGACCCTTCACCAGCTTCACTGCCCTTCTCTGGACACGCTCCAGCCCCTCAATGTCCTTCATGCAGTGAGAAGTACAGAACCAAACACAGGATTTGAGGCACAGCATTGCCAGTGCTGAGTACAGGGAGACAATCGCTGCCCTGGTGCTGCCGGCCACACTATTGCTGATACAGACCAGCATGCCGGTGTCCTTCTTGGCCACCTGGGCGCACACTGGCTCATGTTGAGCCACTGTCAACCAGCACACCCTGGTCCTTTGCTGGTCCCTGGCTCCTTCCCCCTCTTTTCCCCCCAAACTGTGCCGCAGGCAATGTGGGAGCCCCCTAGAAGCCCACCTGCCTGGCTGCCCCAGGGCTGCACTCCCTACACAGCCACTTCAGCCACTTGGTACAAATCCACTTTCCAAACCCACTTGGAGCCCCACACAACACCTTACTGCTCTACCCATGCACTCCAGTTTCCAAACTGAACTTCCTCCGCCTCAACACCAGGAGGAGCTTCTTTATACTGAGGGTGGCAACGCACTGGAAGAGGTTCCCCAGCAAGGTCATATGCCCTCCCTCTCTAGAGACATTCAAACCCACCTGGACACATTTCTGTGTCACCTGCTCTAGGTGACCTTGGACCTGCTAGGTGATCTGGTCTAGGTGTCATGGACTAGATGATCTCCAGAGGCCCCTTCCAACCCCAACTATTCTGTGAGTCTGTAATTTTTTGTATCGTGCTGTACCATGCCTGTATTGGGTGCCACAGCTGTCATCAGGGAGCTTTGGCAACTGAATTTGCATTTGTGGATAATTTCTGTCTTCTGCTATTTGCTTTAATCTCTAAAAACATGGACCATAAAATACTAAGGATAGATATTCTTAAAATATTAAGGACAAATATCCCTGGCCAGAGTTACAACCTATCTGCACATCAGCAGTACCAGTTTTACGTCTATTGGTATAATTTTTATGCCTATGAACGTGTATTTAAATGGAACAACAAGATATGATAACATAAAAGCAGATTTCTCTGGAGACAATTCAAACCCTAGAGGCTGATTTAGTCTTAGTGTCTGCTTAGCATACAGTAAACCTTGTCTTTGGTATCAGTTCAAATACCCATATGGGATTTCTGAAACTCCTTGGGAGAATGCTTACCACCTTTCTCCTTTGGTAGGCACCTGACTGCCTTATCCAAGCACCTCCACTGCAACTACAAAGTTCTTTTGACAGAAAGGCACAAAGAAAAAAGCCTGCACTCCGAGGGAAGGGCACTGGCACCCCGGAATCACTAATCATAACATTGGCCAGCCTGTCATTCCTGACAGAAATGCACCCAAAGGCCAGGATGGGCTTCAGGAGATGTTGTCTGCAGAGTGCATTGTGCAAGAAATAGTTTACAAAGTGTCTGTTCCTGGTAAAGCACGAAGGAAGTGCTTAAACTGACTTTTGGTTTTGTAACATCAGAATTCCTAGGTGTCATTCTAGCATTTAATTTCTGTGCAACATTAGAAAGTGAGCAAATAGTTTTCATAGAATATCAATGAACTTTTATTTAACAAAAGTATTGAAAAATGTTGCTTTAAGGAACTATAGAACAGCTTGCAAACAAAAGTTGATTATATCCCAAATAGTATTGCTAATTCTAAAAAGAATGTTTATGATCTTGAAAATATTAGCAGTGATTGAAGTTACACTCTAACATGTTCAGCTGTTTAAAATATGTAGTTGCTCCAGACACATCTTTAGTGCTATATACCTAATTAAGTAGTGAATAAAGTGCCTATTTATCACATCCTAAAAGAGCTGTTTTCAGTGCATTTTCTTTCATATTTCCTCTATTGGGCATTTATTGGTTTTGACTCATTCCAGCATATTATAGCTATCAACACCTGTGCCCATTTAGGAATGAATTCCAGTACAAATCATAGTGAATTGAATAGGCATCTCAAAGATGCATCACAATTGTTGCAATATATTTAGAAACTCAAACAAGGAAACAAACAAATTCTGTAAAAGTGATTTAAATAACAAATAAGTTATCTTTATAAACAGCTTATCTCCTTGAGAACAAAGAATAAACAAGGCAACAAGAGCTGGGTTTTCTTCCATTATTAACTCAGATCACAATATGAATGGGTGAAATGTCAAGAATAATTGGAGAAAATGACAGTATAATCTTCAGCAGAAACATCTGATTTATTTAAATTGTCACTGTTTTTTTCTTAACCTTGCTATGCAAGGCAGCATAGAAAAACTTCTCATTTGGATCTATTCGGACATCTTCTACTTAAATGAATAAACCCTCTGCAATGCTATGAACCTTCTATACACTGGCCAACTGAAATGCCACCGTGCACTGCACTGCACATCCCAGGAACACGCTCTCTTTTGGCTGTAAGCACTTAGCAAAAGCAAGTTTTGGTGTTAACCTAAACAAACAGGACTTTCAAGTACATTTCTGTAGATTACCATGGTTTATGTCCTGTAACAGGTACAGATCCATTCTGTGGTACTTTTGTACCCTTCATTTCCTGTACCTGTGCCTTTGCCCACCTTCAAAAATGTGGCATTGAAACTGTGTAGAAGTTAAATTGGCATGTGTTCAACCCTGCTGCATTATTACTCTGCCAGCTAGCCAAAAGTGGCCTGTAACAGGAATAAAAAACGAATAAAAGGAATGTAAAAGGAATAAAAATGAGGGGTAAAATCACAGAGAAGACACACTCCATGTGTCTTCTCTGGCCTCTGGTAGTATTACTGCACTGCTTTTAGAAATAGGGATGTGCTGAACCCTATGGGGATGGATGTGTCCAAGAGTCTTTGGGTCTCTTCCAGAACCATTCTGAGTTTTCTGGAGAAGGAGGGCTGGATTTACCTGACTGCAACGCTCCAAGATGTTCCCACCATGGGAAATATCTTTGGTTCCCAAACACAAAGACACTTTTGATATAGAACTGACCATTCAGCCTACTCTGCAAAAATGGATTTTGTGGGTAGTTTTCATCAACATAGTTTCCATCAAAAGTCATTTTCCTGGGATTATGTCAAGACACTTGGGGGTAGACTTGATATTGACCTCATCTATTTTGAGACAGTCAAATACACTGTTAAAAGTCTACATTACTTATAAAGTCTCAGGTTAACAAAGCCATAAAAACATTCCCAAAATTATGGACTTACAGCCCTTTTCACTACCTGTTTACAGTTTGCATCTCAGCCAGCTCAAATAGCTCAATGCGTTAGAAATTCACTGTAGAATTTCAGCTTCACAGCATCTCTCAGAATAGGAGTTCACAGTAAATGGATGTATATATAAATGTAGATATTACAAATTATGTTTAGAAGCTTAATATTACTGTCTTGCAGGCAGGAGCACAATGCAGACATTCAAACATCATGTTTCAAAGAACTGGCAGCTACTGCAGGGATCAGGAAGTCATTTTTCCACACAAGGCATTTCACAATTAGTTCAATGCCTTGTGGGTTTTGCCTTATCCTGAGTCAGCATTCCCCACAAGTTCTAACAAAATATGCCTATGCTGTCTAAAATCTGCTAACCTGGACACTTGTCAGAAAGGCTGGAGAGTCTTAACTGGATAATGGAGAGATTTGGTTCCCTTTCCTGTTAAATGTGACTCTTTCATTCAAAAAACAAAGAAAGAAACAAAAAAACTACAGGAGAAGTATTACTGCCCAAAATTCCGGAAGTAATCATCCATTAATATTGCTTGTATCGGTTTGTGCCGTGAGACGCTGGTATCCATTTTGCCACTTGAAGTTATGCCAGAAAATCTTTGTGTTATGTTTTAATAAACAAGGTGTACTAACAAATCAGTGAGTACCTGATTGTTAAAGAATTTAGGTTCACTAGGATTTTCACTGATATGACAGGATATACTGACTTGGAACGGACCCAGAAGGACCATTGAATCCAGTTCTAAATGCTTGACCTAATCTTTGAACCTACAAACACAGCTGACCTCTCTCCCCTCAGATTTGAAATTTCACCCAAAGTGCATGTCAGAAACAGAATTTAAACTTTTTTTTCTGAGTTTATTCTCACCTTCATGCTGAGAAATGAACCTTTCTAGCATGAAGAAACAACTACATATAACATAACTCTATGTAGTTGCTTTTTAATGCTTTTTGTTTCTTCTAGTCTCATGATCACAAAAAAACCCCCTGGAACATGATTCAAAGTAAACAACTGCATTTTCTGAGGATTGGAAGGAAACAAGAGGCTCAAAGGACTCTGCTTTACCCCTACCTTCACTCCTTCTCCTTGCCTTATTAGCCAGTGCGGCATTTATTCTTTCTCGTGATGTAAGGGGGGTCCTAGTCATGAAGCTGGGCATCTTCCCCTTTTTCTCCCAGGTTAGAGGAGTTTTATTTGACTTCAGTGGGAAAAACAGAGATGGGACACCTCATCAAATCACTTTATATACCCATGCTGTTGACAAGTGGAGACTAAACCAAGCCTCCACAAGGCTCTCCACCACAAGTCATCCCTGATGGGAATAGCAGACAGAATAGTGGCACTGAGAAGGTGTGCTGTAAGAAAAGCATTCAGCTTAAGCCTCACTCTTAATAGCTACCCAGCATGAGAATAAATTCTTTATTCATCACAGACACAGCAACTTTCCAAATGTACAGTACTGGACACATTTTTGTTGCTTTGAACAGATAACGAAACCAGGCTTGGCCAGGAGACAGACAACATATTATAGGTAAGACAACACCAGTGCTCTGTTTCCTTTTCACATTTGCAGTCAGATGTGGCAGCATAGGTTGTGTAACAAACAAAAGCTTTTACAGATGCATATGTAATCTCAGTAGAATTAATGAGTTTTTTCTTGCCTTGAGCACAACCAGTTTAATAACTAGCATAACTCAGGTAAATCTCCCCTTCATTCCTGCTTTGTAAAACTCCTGTCAGCCTCATTTCTGTTTATAATTATAAAGTGAATAGTTGGCAGCTATTAGTGGAAGTAAGGAAGGGGCTCTAGTATGTGGGAGAAATAACACTGAAGGACTGATGACAAGGAAATTCACAGAAAAGTTACCAAGAAAATCACCCATGGTATACTGGTTATGGGGATGAACTATTTTTGAACTCTGGGATCATCTCTGCTTTCTGATTACCTTTTTATTAACACAGACAACAGCTAACTAAACTTGCCAGATGTTAACTTTGTGTCTCTCAGATGTGATTTGTGGGCAGCCTGCCATTTTACCCACTGCCTACACAGATTTTTGGAAAAAATATCACTAGTTTTCACACAGTCTCATTCAACCTGGATAGTAAAGGAACATTACTAGAACTCTCATAAGAAAAGATAGAAGGAAAGTGATATATACATTTAATTACTGGAGGGGTGCTTTTAACAGGTATTTAAAAAGTCTGAATTCCTCCAAGATGATAGAAAAATTTGGAAGTAATAGCGAATTGATATAAATACAATTAACTGACATTCTAGGTAAACATTGTATTACTTTCGGAAATACTTCTTTTATTGTAACATACCACTTACTTAATCAGATAATGAGAAATAAAGATCTTATGTCTTGGAAGGGGACAGTTCTGTCAGCTCTGCTTCTCCCTTTCTCTCACTCTCTTTCTTGCTCTCTCAAGTAATTTTAATAACTTACTCTATAAACACTATTTTCTTTTCCTATCCTTTAAGAACTCTTTCGCTTTGCAAGCAATGAGGACCTAAAAATCTGACCCCGTTGGTAACATTATTATTAAATGTGTATAATTTGTTAAAACTGCAGTAAGTTTTAAAAGGTTTAAGGCTACTACAACAACAGCGTCACATCTACTGCAGCTTGGGTCAATGACTTAAGACTTTATTTTCAACACAAAGCTTTTGGTGGGCATCTCCACCAGCCTACGTTTGCAGCGACCTGATTCCTTTTGCATAACACCTTGCATATACAGCACTTCCCACCCAGTCTTTTCAACCCCCGAAGAATGAGGATGTGCGGGAAGAGCAGAGCCACCCCCCAAAACACCCCCGCCTCCGCCACCCGCACCCGGCCGAAGGGGTGGGCGGACCTGACAAATCAGCGCGCTCGGCCAGCGCGGCGGGCTCCTAGCGCCCGCCGGAACGTGTAGTTCAGAAGACGGAAGCCGCGCCAGGCATGAGCAAGCGGGGCGGCCCTCGAAAACTACATTACCCAGCGTGCCTTGCGAGTGCGAAAGGGCGGTGGGTGCGGGTGCGCGTCGCCGGTCGGTCAGCTGGGCGCAGGGCGGGCGGTCGGGCGGCGCGGGTGGCGGAGGCAGCGGCAGCGGCGCTCGGGGCTCGGTCGCTGGCTCAGGGGAGAAGGCGCCCGCTCCGCCATGGCCGAGACGATCGCAGACACCCGGCGGCTGATCAGCAAGCCGCAGAACCTCAACGACGCCTACGGGCCGCCCAGCAACTTCCTGGAGATCGACGTGGGCAACCCGCAGACAGTGGGGGTGGGCCGCGGCCGCTTCACCACCTACGAGATCCGCGTCAAGGTGAGGCAGCGCCGGCCCGGCCCGGGAGCCGGCGTGCTGGTTTTGGGCTCTTGTGTCGCCCGGGGCTGGCCGGGGTGGCGGTGACGGGCTCCCGCCGCCGTGTCCTTCAGGACCGGTGTCACGGCTGCTGCGGTGCGGGGCGCTGGGGGGTGGTGGCAGAGCCGCAGTGGACTCTCCATCCTCGGCCTGGGGTTGATAACTCTGTGACGGGCTCATTGAAGCTAAGGCGGTGCAGCTGGTTTCAGATAACCACAGGACAAGTGCTGTTTCGGCTCTGCTGTGTACAGCTTGTCCTCAGAGTGAAATATCGCTGTACTGAGAGCAATTGTTTGTCTGTTTCCAGATAAATAGAGGAGAGCAAACTCTCCCCTCTCTGAGATGGAGTAATATGGGTCGATCCGCTCTGAGGAAGAGGTCAAGTTCAGGATTCCAGTGTCCTCAAAAAGTACATAGAGAAGGTGTAAATAAGTCTAGTGGGCACACGCACTTAGATCAGAGCCAGCTGAAGTGATAAGGTGTGTGTGTATGGTGGAGGGCTTCCTGTTTTTATTGTACCTGAACTAAAATTGTAGTGCCTAATAGGGCTGTTTCTCACGATGTGCTGCAGTCAAATGCTTCTTCTTAGTAACACTAGAATCCTTCCTAGCTGGAACGGCTGTTCAGTGACTTGCCCCAAAGGCTAGTAGTCTTAAGCTTGAGAAAAGCTATGTGAAGTCATTACTGTGTTCCCTGGCCTTTCTAGTTTCATAAACAGGGCCCAGAGGAATGGTCAAAAAATGCAGTGTCTACAGCACAGTCCTTGGCTGTGTCTGGTAGGGCCTGGAGGCAGGGAATCCTTTTTGGTCTACATGGCTAGAAATAAGCTGGGTTGAGAAAGTTGGATACTTACAGATGGGGGTTTTTTTTAGTTTGTAGTTGAGTCTGCTACTTTGTATATCTTTGCTCTGTTATAATTGAGCTCTGTTATAATTTTGCTCTGTTGTTGATAATTGAACCTGGTCAGTTGTTACAGTCAGTAATAAAGCATGAAGCTTTATTGATTCCCTGCACACATTCTCTGCAATATGTGTTCTTCACAGCAGGGAAAGATTCAGCTAAGGGCTGCTGCCTCAGTCACTAAAATTCACCAGATAAAACTTAACCTTGTGTGAATTTTCTGGTTTTAAAGGTCTAAGTTCCCAGCTTGGTGTAACCTTACTTGAAAAAGAAAAATCACCTGAAATCTAAAGCTTCTTGGGAGGATACTTCTTTACTTCTGAGGCTTATAAATTGCCACGTTCAGTAGCTATTTCTGTGTTTCATGATGTGTCTATGGGGCAGGAAGAATAAACTGACACGCTTGTAGCCTATGTTTGGCCTCAGTGTGAAGTCAGACTAGAACTTGCAGATTTGTGTTGCATTGCACTGCCCTTATCAGAACCCTGGCAATCCACTTAGAAGAAAGATGTAATTCTATCTTGCTGGAAAGTATTTGCACCTTAAGTTCCTGATGATGTTTCTTTCCATGAGACTGAGCATTTGGAATGGTTGGATCCAGGGAAGATGATCCAAAAGGGACTGGGCCATGATATGGCCTTGAGAATTATGTCAAACTTCCTGTGATTAAAAAAATAAAAATTTTTTAAAATACTCAGCTGAAGTTCTTCATCAGAAAGGGAAGCAGAAGAACAGGTTTTGAGACAGGTTAGTCTTAGCTCACCTGGTGTTTGGGGTAGAAAATTCTGGATTCCTGTTCTAATGAAGACCAAGAATGATTTGAAGAAATGTGATAGTACTGTGACCTTCCTCTGTTCTTCCTCCCAGACTGACTGCTGTGTAAACATTGCATCCTCCACCCACATCTGTACATGCCGGTATACAGGACTGTCTCCTGATCATTCCCTTTCCAGTTGTGTACTGCCGTACACATAGTTCACAGCTACCATGAACTGTAAATTTGAGTTTTATGTCTCTGTGTGCTGGAAGGCTACAGAGCAGGTAATACAAGTCATGCAGAATTATGTTCACTGTCTAAACTTACATCATTTAACTGCTTCTCAGCAGAACATGGACCACATTGCTAATACACAAATTTCAGCACAGAGGGAGAATTCAAACATGGATTGCTGTGGTATTGTATTTGTTAAAGATAGGCCTAATACTGTAAGCTGCTCATTGGAGTGTGGGTAACAATAGTCACCAGTGGCTTCTGTGGTTTGACGAGTGCCGGTGGTCACAGAAAGTAAGAAAGTAGCAGCTGATAGGCAGTTTCTTTCAACAGTGCTGGTAGCAGCAGCAGAGCAAACCTGAGAAGATGGTGTGAGTTACCTGTATCATATATGGAGAGCTGTGTCTTCAAGTAACACCGGCAGTAAAACATTAAGTGTGCAGAAATGGATGGCTTAACTGCTGCCAAATTCTGGTGAAAGCTAAAGGACTGCAGCCTCGTGTTACAGCTGGAGAGCATTCTAAAAATTGTCAGAGAGGACGCTGAATTTCAAGTTTGTGTTGAGACAATTACACTTGTACCATTGTCATGGTGTTTACAGACTCTGTAATTCTATCTTTGTCTGAATCTCAAAGCGTCACTTTTGGGGTTTTTCAGAAAGACTGAACTTGCTAGCTGACTCTTGAAGTGATATCTGATAAAAAGTATCTTGCAAAACATATGTGTGTGAAATACTGCAGAGTTTCCCCAAAACTTTTATTGGCAAGCTTTCTACTGGTACTGCAGTTGGAGCATATCAGTTGTCTGGAAAGCAGCAAGTGGAACAACTTCATGCTTTAGTTCTTGTAATGCTGTACTCATCAAGTTCTGGTGGAAGTCGGAAAGCCTGATGGGGAACTCTAAAGTTTTGGGTAGACTGCTCAGCAGTACACTACTGCATAAGCAAGGCAGTAGTGGTTTGGAACTTAGGAAGGTTTGTCACAGTGAGTGTCTCTGTGCAGGATGGCTTTGTGCTGGGGTAGTTGCCTGGTGCTTTGACAAGCATTTAAGGAGTCTTGAGAGGAGTGCTGCTGGTAGACCCTATGCAGCACTTCTAGCCGGGCAGCTTACTTCATAGATGGACAGTTGGCCAAAGAATTGACTTTCTGAGCCTGAGTCTGTGCATTAAATAACAGTCTGTTCTTGGCAAGCTGGACAAGGTGATGACAGAAAGCTTTCCACTGTAGCAACCACTATAAGGCGCACAGTGTGGCAATATGCCACTACAGTGCAGCCTAGCAATGAAAGTCAAACATCTTGTTTGGAAGTAAGTGATAGAAAATGCCATCCTGCTGTGCTAAAATAGCAAATTTGCGTGGGGCATATTTTTGACAGGGTACTTGAGAATTTTCTTTCCATCAGCAGCATCAGGCAGAGCATTTGTACCATTCTGAGGTGTCCTTTGTGTGTGAAGGCTTAGGGTGAGCTAGACTGGGAATAATGCGGCAGGGTATAAAGCTTTAAGTGCTTCGTGTAGTGAAATAAAACTTGATAAAGTACTTACCTCATCTGAAGGTATCTAGATGATTATATAGGTAGGTACATATCTAGGTGATTGTGCAGCGTTTAAAACTAACATAATCAGCTAGACTGCCTGCTAAAGGAATACAGTAAACTACTTAATTGCCCTTTCCTCTTGAGGAAAAATGAACCAAAAGTCAGGTTCTCAGTGTAAATACCCCTGCATGCTGTTTCTCATAAGTCTTTAGCTCTTCTCCTTTTATTATTAAACCTTTTCATGGTGGGCTTGTTCAAGTCAACACTCTTGAATGAGGGCATGGGAATATCTTTACTATTTATGGACTAAAAGCCAGTTCTCGCTCTGAATTCCAGGAAGCAAACAGAACAAATTACAATTATCATATTAGCATCCTACAACATGTATTTAGTCCTCAGTCCAGTTCCAAGTATCATTTGTCTCCTACTGTAGTTG
Organism: Haemorhous mexicanus; assembly: GCF_027477595.1. Lineage (NCBI taxonomy): Eukaryota > Metazoa > Chordata > Aves > Passeriformes > Fringillidae > Haemorhous > Haemorhous mexicanus. The sequence continues at coordinate 72,461,321 of NC_082343.1, forward strand.
AGACAGTTTTCTTGGTAAGTGGGTCAAAAGGAAGGTCTTTGCTCAAGCAGATTCTGTGCAATAGCTTCAGTTGTTAAATCCTTTAAGGAGACAAGACTTAATCTTTACAAGCTGACTGATCCAGTGGCTGGTGTCACACGTCACAGCCATCACCCATTGTAAAGGCAGTGCCGTAGGAGATAAGCTCTTTGGTTAGAATACTGTCAACAAAGCATATGGGTATCCAGGAACTTGCTACATTTTGGGAAGTATCCCTTTGGCAACCCTGAGAATAGCTCAGTTGGTTAGAGCATGGTGCTGAATAACCTCAGGCTTGTGGATTCAATCCCTGTATGGGCTGTTTGTCTAAGAGTTGGACTTCATGATTTTTTGGATCCCTTCGAACTCAGAATATTCAGTGTTCTGGAAATAAACTGTTATAACTATTTCATCTGGTTTTGTTTCTGTAGAAGTAAAAGTGACTTCTGTGCTGCCCATTTTGGTAGGGTTTGTCACCTAGACTGAAGGCTTAAATAATCTTTTCATGGTTAGTGAGAACTTGCAGAGAAACTGACAGTTAGAAAATAATAAAATACCTGCTACAGGACCTATTAGTCCAAACAGTTAAAGAATTCTTTTTTGTCAAACCAAAGCCAAACTAAAAGCCTTTGAACATTAAAGAACAGAGCTAAGATGACAATGGTCTCTTGCCTCTAATCAGTATTACTAAATTTGACCCTAAGGTATACCTTAGCTTTTTGATATTCCATAGTGCAATTGCTTGTCTTGTGGTGTAGAAAGGGAATGTCTTGCTGTGCTTCCATGGTGAAATGCAATAGTTGGGTAGTTCCAGTGCTCTTTAGGGCACCAGTCAGGTTTCCTATATGTTCTGCAGACCTGCAGAGGTGCTCAACTGTGTAGGTCCAGTGTGGGGAAGGAAATGAATACACAGGCTGTGAAGTGCCTGCAGTATTAAGAATAGTATTGGTTTCAAGGGATTGGGGAAGTTTATCTGAGTACTGCTGAACTTGCATTGCATTAGAAAATCCTGTTCTCTCCTTAACTGTTTTTTTCCAAGACCTAATTTGGATACAATATTTACATTTCAGCATGTTTATAGTGGTCTGACTTGTGATTAACTGATTAATTGAAGTCTGACTGCTGTGATCAAGTCAGAGTAAGACAGAAAATGAACTGAAAGTCAAACTTGCTCAGAAAGCACTTGTGCCGTGTTTTGCAAAGTGGTGCTCTTGAATGTGTTTTGCAATGTTTTGTCCTTGAACAGTTCCAAATGTCCTGTCCTTCATGTTTGAAGCTGCAAATTCTTCCCCCACCACAAAAAGAATCAAATCAGCCATTCCTGTAGTTGACTTCAGCATTGTACAGTTTAGTAGTTGAAGCTTGTGTTGGAGTCATGACTAAACACTGACTCAGTGGGGATGTGTTTACGGATGCATAATCAGCAGTAATTCTCTATTTCTCTACTACGACAAATCTTGCATAACACTGCAAGTCTGCCCTAACTATAGTAAATTGTGCTTTTAAAACCCATTCTAGACACTGCTACCAGTTAGGTATTCTCAGACTCCTCTACATAGAATAAAAACACAGTGATTCAGGTGACCATTTTTCTGTTTTACAGCCTGGGTACTGCATCCTCACAAACATTACCTGTTCTTTCAAGCAGTAATTCAGAAAAAGATAACTGGAAGGCTAAGAATTTCTGAGGACACTGATTAGGTGGACAGGGAAGTAGAATGCCTTGTATGAGAGAAACTTCCAAAGCAAGGAAAGTGGATTTACTCTTGAGCAGCTGGTTTTTTTCTGTAGAGGTTTGTAATTAAACTAGGTTCAAGAGGCTGGTCCAAAGGTACTGAACTAGTTTGGCATTGATATCTGTTATTGTGTAAGTAAAATAACTAAGTTTCTGAATAGTGCTTTTTATTAATATATTAGTTTAACTGGTGACTTGCCCTCCTTTTATTTTAGTGCATACAGTGCAGGCCTTGATTGTCGTGTTTTAGATTGCACTCTAGTACAGTGCAGAACAGACCAAATCAAATGGAACAATGACTAATCTTTATAGGACAGATGGCTGTAGTCCAGGTAGGCATGTGATGCCAGGGAGTTTTGATACGTGTTTATTTTTAGATGGCTTGCTGAAAAAGTGTCAGCTTGAACTTTAGAGCAGTCTGGTCTCTGCTGCTTTTCATCTGGGGAAATAAATGATGCAGCAGAGGTTTATGTCTTCTAACCGTAAGGGAAGTGTTTTATTTAAAGTTTTTTGACTTGGTAAAGCAATGCGAGTTGCACTACTGGAGGCTGTTTTAACAAGTGCCTAATCCAAATATCCTGTGGAGCTGTAACACTGAGTAAAGGGGCTGAAGTTGCAATTGTTGCTCTAACTTCTAACATAAAAAGGATGAAGAAGCCCTAACCTTCTAGTCAAGGTATAAGAACAAGTGTTCTACCAACTGAATACAGGTCCATGGTTTGGTTATTTCTTTAGAATCCAATTCAAAATCTGTGTTATATGCCAGAAGATTCTCCCATGTGACAGTATAGTTTGTGTTGGCCACAAAGCCTATTTGAAAGTATAATTATAAGCTAGTGTATAGCAACTTTACTCTAAATCCAGAAGAAAATGAAGTTATATATTAAGTGGTTTAGAGCTGCATCTAGACCTGAAAATAAAGCTTTAGAGATTATTTCTATAGGCCTAAGCTGTAGCACCCTCTAAGTGTTAAGATATGCTGCAGATTAATGAATAGGAGTTGGAAGCCTTTCTATAGCTTTTAGTGGCTACTTAGGAGTGTCATGGTGGGAATATGAAGAGAATTTTTTGCTACTTAGTAGACTCACTTTTAAGGTCGTTAATTTACTGCTTTTTTTCTTGTGTACTTGTAGTATAGGGATGCTAGACAGTCTCTAGCTCACAAAGCATATAAAAAGTTTAGTTTTTGATAAAAAAAATTAGCAACTTCAGCAATTCACTGAAATTTTTTTATCCCCATTTGACTGTAGCTGATAGATGTCAGTAATGATGCTAAAGCATCAACTTAATGTGATCCTTCTTCAGTCATTCCTAATAAGGAATGAGTAAGAACATTACAGTAGGTCAAATCAGAGCTGTATGGCTGTTGCACCTTGAATTGTGTAAAAGTAGCAATCCATTCTCTTTCAAGTCAATATTTGGTATTTCGCAGGAGGCTTTGACTTGCTAATCCCAATCTAGTTACTAGTTCTTTCTGGGTGTTCTAAAAGTCTTTGTCCAAATGTGTCTTCAAAGCAGGCTCCAGTTTTTATTTTTGGCTTCTGAGCATGGAGCCTGAAGAATTAAGAATCACTAAGCAGTCTCTTTTTCTTGGCTCACCCTATTCAGAGTCTTTTAACCGTGGCATACCATAATTCAGCTGGTTATGATGATGTTGAACTTGTTCAGGTGATGATAGATGTTTTTTGGCAAAAATATGGGCATCCCTATGCTCATTTTTCAGAGAGCAACTCTCGACTCAAAGCACTGGATTTGGAAAAGGTTATGATAGTCTCTGTCATTATGTTGCTATTAGGATTTCACTGTCTTAGTCTTCAAGGTAGAAAACATCCTGGCCCCATAGCTCCAGTACTGCAGAGTGGGAAGCTCAAAAGTTCTTGGTATAGTTTAAGTCAGCATTGTTTAAAACTTGCATGGTCAGATCTTTCAGTGTTCTCTTTATTTTTTTTTAATATGACGTATCTTCAGTAGATCTGGACACCAAATGGAGAAGAGGGAAGATAGAACTCTGTTTTGATGAAAAGGACTGAAACTTAGAAAAATAACAGTCTCTAGTCTGACATTTTGCAGTGAGGAAAGAGCATTCCTTCAGTAATATACCCACCAAAAATCTAAACTTCTGGAAACTGAAGTTTAAAGCATGTTTTCCTTCTTTCTTGCTTTTCATAATTGTAGGAAATTGAGAGGTAGCTGCTTATGTTGAGTCGGGAAGGAAACAAACCACTGGCAAGGTTTCTGCAATAACAGTGGACTGCTGGAGCCAGTTTCTTGTACTAAAGGACAGCAGGCTCTTATGCTAAGAAAATCATAATGCTTTTTTTTATCCACCCTGAGTGCTATTTACTGTGGTACCCCAGAGCTCCCTTTGACTGTAAATGTAGTCACAGGGTGTAGGCTCTTGACAAAGATTACAGCTTGCATGAGACAGTCAAGATGCTTGAATTTAGCTTCTGAGAGTCAAAGCCACAAACTTTTATCAAAAGTGAGCTGTGTGCTTTCTTTCACTCTATTTTAATGGAAATAGAGTTCTCTCAAGGCTACCATAACCTACTTGAAAAGATGACATCAAAGTAGGTGCTGTGGCAACAGTGCAGCTTTATTCTCAATCTGTTAGGAGTGGGAGACACGGGCAATGTAGTGCTGCTGCTGAGTGTTATGGTGGCAGATGAAGAAATTAGCCAAAGTTACCTCAAACTATGCTGAGCGACAACATCTGGGGAGTTTGCTATTGTGGGGATGGACTGGACTACAGTGTCACACAACCTTGTGGACTGTCAGCATGCACTTTGAAGGAACCCAAATGCTATTTGCATTTGATTTATGTCTGGAAACAAATTTTTAGGAGGAAGTCTGACTATTTGCAAGACTTTTCCACTCAGTGGATGAGCTAGTCTAAAAACTAAGACTTAAAAATACTCAGAATTATTTTATTAATTTAAACTAATTATAAACAAATAAATTAGTGTAGTTTTCCTCCTGCATTTAAGGTAATTTGTTTACCAGAATGGCTGCATTGATGACTGTATCTGAAGCTGAATGGACAGTAATGACTAGTACTCAAACTACTTGCATTCTGCTTGTGAAATTCTCTTCACTTGCATACAGAAACACTTTTTCAGCTTCTAACCAAGCAGAGCTTGGGGAGTGACTCTATTAAGAGCCGGAAGACTGTTACCTGGTTATCTAAGCCACTGTCTTAGGATTGTCATTTGCTTTTGAGGTGAACTGAGAATCTCCTGAATTTAGAGTCAGGTTCAAAGTTGAATATGTTATGGTGACGTAGATGAAGCTGAAGAAACATGCTTACTGGGAACACGGATTTTGCCCTGAAGTCTGTTAGTAAGGAACCACTGCTTCCCATTTCTAGTTTGTCGAGCACTAGCCAAATGACTGTAGAAAGTTTGTTTGGCATCTGAGTGGAGAAATGCAGGAGTGATTTAAGAATCTGAGTTTGTCATTTGTTGTTTAATTATGTAATGTAACTTGGCACCAATTTGGACAATATTTATTCTGGTGTACTGCCTGGCCATTAACTGCCCCAGCAGAATATAGGCTGTTTGACAGCTGTCAGAGAAAGCCTAATGGTATCTACATACAGTCTAATAAAGAGACAGTGCTACACAAAATCTGTCTTGACTTTCTGTGGCTTTGGGTTTTGGGCTGTGTGACTTCTGCAGAACTGGTTTGTTTGTCGTTCTGCAACAATGCTTTATCGGCAGTTCTGATTAGTGATTTACAGTTGCCTAACATCTTGGGTGATGCATAATCCTCTCAGGTTGAGGGCTTGCATTCAAACTGCCAAGCAGAATGATTTTGGACTAAGAAGCTGTTGTTTTTTTTTTTCCAATAAATGGTGTAATTATTACACAGCTGAAGAAAGAATTGCTGCAGAAATTGTGCTGAAATTATTACAGGAATGAGCTGTGCTCCAGGGGCTGTTCCATGTTTCATGCTGTCATGAGTTTTGTGATAGTAGACTTAGCAGCTCAGCCGGCCAGAAAGTTGACATTATAATGCTGAATAAGCATGGGCAGAAATGCTCATAAAAATGAAACTAGCCTGACTTCAAGTTTTGTGCCTTACTCTTCTCTCTGTTCTAGCAGGCAGCCAAAGCACAGGAAGCACTCAGAATAGCTAGAGGCACTTAAGTGACTGAACAAGGATAACTCAACATAAAATGTCAAGCAGAGAATAACATTTTTGATAGCCTGCATGGTCTTGAAATGACAATTTAATAGAAAATGAAAGTTTCTGTTGGCTCTTCAGGATTGTCTTCTTCTACCAAATTCTTGCCCAGTGAAAGCCCATGCTTCAGGAGGTGTCTGGCTTGCTTAATGAAAACTATCTATCCATGGGAGATGGAGGCTGTAGGGTGTGCAGAAGTCCAGCCTACTGAAGCAAAGGGTGATCTGTTCAAACAGGGCAATAATCCTTAGTGATAAAGGCCCGTACAGTAACTTCAGATGTGAATATAGCCTGAATTAAAAATAGGGACCCAAGATGTAGATAGATTAAGCAGTATAAAACAGGACTCTCAAATTGCATTTTTAAATAGATCCTTCCTAACAGCTGCTTACCTTAGGAACACTGCTCTGTCAGTACTTACTTCTAGAGGAAGGAGAATTGCTGCAGTTTCTGGGTTTAAAGAAACATGAGGTTTAGAAATTGATCTCAGTAGATTGCTCTAGTTCGTATCCAGACCAGGCAAACATGTACTTTGTTTTAGAATATAGTTGTCAAGTTGTGACTTGCAAGACACTTAATTTAGTCCATGCCTTTTGACATACTTTACAATCTGAATATATATGGTACTTATGATCAAAATTTGAGAAGATTTTTCAATTACCAGGGAAAGCGAAGAACTCTATCCTTTTCTCTTACTTGCTAGCTGAGCTAGCATGTCAAAAGTTGAAAAGGGAACGTAGAAGGTAAAGTGAGCTCAATTGGCACTTCTACCCCCACATTGTACTTGTAAGCCTAATATGTTGTTTAGAGATTAACTTTATAGACTTCATGCCTAGAAGCATGAAAAGAGTTCCTGAAGACCTGGGAACTTACGTTTTTTAGCTGCTTTTATCCAGTTCTAATGCCTTTCTTAGTAACTTGAGAGAGAAATGAATATTTTCTGTAGGTGAGAACCTATATGTTAAATATTTTAAGGGACTTTGTACCAGAGACACTGACAAAGAGTTGATGTACTGTGTAAGGGTGAACTTGGTTTAAAAAACAATAGCTGAAATCAGAGGAGAATAATCCAGTACTTAACTTCTGGGAATCTCCTTCATGCATTTTGGGGAACTGGCTGTATTCACTGTTGAGTAGAGTATTCTTACCATCAAGACAAGAGTGTTTATTTATAAAGCCTGACATCTGACGTTAGTCTTAAATGCAATTTTATTATTGGTCGCAAGTACAGTCAACGATATTTTACCTGGGAAAGAGAGCTTGAATACTTTCAAACATTTAGCAATAAGATACCATAACAAAATATTGTTCTAAACTTTATCATGTGTAAATTATGAACTAACTTGCATAATGTGAAAGTACACAACTAACTTATCAAGTACTATTGTGTGATAGCCAGTACTGGCTGGCAGCAATACAATGACCCAAGTCATGGACTTGGCTAGTGCATGAAAATATTTCTGCAATTAAACCTGTTTTGAGCAGCCAAAAGTATTCCCTAGTGATAGCTTAAGCATAACATGCTACAAATGATATTGTACAGGAGTATCTACTCAAACAATGACCAGATCCTGAGTTAGGTGGCCTACTAGATAAAAACCAAAACAACAAAAAGTAAAAGGCAGTAGCTGAGAATAACTACTGCATCTGCCATCAGGAAAGCTGGAGGTAAGTGTAGCCCCAAGTGAACATCAGCTTCCTAGAGTGCTCCTCAAGAGCCTTCTTTAAAAGTATACAAAGACTGTTAGTGAATTTGCAGTCTGAAAACAGTAGGCATTATTCTGTGACTTCTGGTTTGTGCATGGTAATTACAGGCTCATGCTCTTACTTTCAGGAGGTCATAACTCCTAGAAACAATTTTGTAGTGTTCTAGCCAGGATTTCATTAGGAGAGGATTCTCTCAGTGTGTACTTTTAAAATAATATGTGAGTTGGATTGCAAAAGTGGGATAACACTGCACCACAAGAATGAACAGAAGTAATGCAGGCTCTCACACAAGGTAGTATAAGGACTTGTAGCAGGGTGCCTGTGTATTTGACATGGTCTTGTGCAGAATTATAACCTTGCTCCCATGTGATGTCCCTTTCAAGGGTGTTAGGTTTGGGTGCTGCCTCCTAGCCTTGTTCAGCAAAGCTCTCCCTAGTCATACTCTGCTTGGTTTTTAACTCTGTAGTCAAACAGTCTCATCTCCTCAGCACTGAATGTTGTAATGCATCTCAGCCTTGTTGTGTAGCTTCTCTGTAGCTACCCAAACTTGGCAGCTTATGCTTTCAAATCTTCATCAGTCCTGAAAGGATTCACTGTAAGACTTACTGGTTTTGCTTTTGAAGATTCTGGAGGCCATGTTGTATCAGGGAGTAGAAAAGTATGGGAAGTTTGGTAATGTCCTGTGCTGATATCTGAAACATTCCCTTGAATGCAGTTAGAGAAATTTCTTCCCCCTTCCCATCTCCAATTTTGCATATAATGGGAATCCAGCTCCTGAGACAGTAAGAATAGCAGATGCTTCTGCAACCTTAGAAGCATCCCAAGTGGCCAGCAGATCAGATATTCTGCTTGGTGATACGATGACAGAATACCAGTAATTGGGACACCATATAAATGAGGCTCATAGCTGTGCAGTTCGAGGCACAGCTTACTCATGTGGCTTAGAGCCTTATCTCTGTTTCTGTATCTTGAATGTTTCTCAGTACTACTGTTGTTGATTAAATGGAACTACTGTGTAACTTAACAGCTTGGTTCTTTATTCTGCTTATCAAAACTTCTAATCTGTCTGATCAATAGCTTGTGTTCTTGTTTTCAGACAAATCTACCTATCTTCAAACTGAAAGAATCTACAGTCAGAAGAAGATATAGTGACTTTGAATGGCTAAGGAATGAACTAGAAAGAGAAAGCAAGGTGAGTAAAATGAAAAGTAAATATAACTCTTCACAGACATGCAAAGAGTCATGATGCTGAAATGTTTTCATTGTGTTATAAACCAAGTGTATCAGTCTTATCAAGCCTCAGTGCTGCAATGCCAGAGGCTTTTTGTTTTAATGGTTTTGAGTTAATTCAGAGATACACTACTTGATTTCAGCTTACCTGTGTGGGCAAGTACTGTTCTTCTCTGCTCATGTTTTATTACTCCACAAGGAATGTGACTGGTGAGTTGGGTCTTCTAGGAGGAAAAGGTGGATGAACTTGCTTACAGGCTGCACTTAGGGACACTTGTGTAAATCTTTCAGGTTGTGGTACCACCTCTACCAGGAAAAGCTCTTCTCCGCCAGCTCCCCTTCCGAGGAGATGATGGTATATTTGATGATTCCTTCATAGAGGAAAGGAAGCAGGCTCTTGAACAATTCATAAACAAGTAAGTGTTGGATCTAGTTTGTTAGAGACAAACCTGGAGCTCAGCCCTGAAAAACTGAATTGAAGCTACTAATCCTCCTAAGGATGGTAACTCCACTAGGTTCAGAATATTAATTTTCACATAATCTTGCAGTCGGACATACTAACATTACTCATCCCGTGTTTAGTTTGGGTATTTTAGTGCTTACCTGAACAGCTGAAATGACTGTTAGTGTTGTTGTTAATTTATGCAAATTGCTACTAAAATTATAGTGTTCAAATAATTCTACTTTATAATTTCTGGAAAGATATCTTCCAACTGGGTGAACGGTAGAGCTTACAGTGGACTTACAGCAGTTTACTTTGATTGCAGATGTGAGGTATTATCAGTTTGAGTGATGATGCATATTTTCTCTAATAATCTTGAGAATCTTTCTGAAGATTCTGATGTAAAAACACTACTCGAGGTATGCACACATAATTTGAAATAGTCACTGTGGATTTTGTCCCTGCCTTTCAAAGGGTGAGCAGAAATTATAATAACAAAGTTTTATGATGCTTTTTCCACCATCTGACACTACTAACCACTATCTGTACACTGACCTGAGTAGCTGGTTTAATCTCTTTAACAGTATAGATCCAAACAGTGGGTAAGGAGTGTTGTCAATTAACCAGCTCTTCTGGTTAATGCTGTTCAGACCAACTGGATTTGGGACTGCTCCCTCAGGGAGTTCAAGCCTGTCAGTTCCCCTGGCATTATAATATTGTTCAAATAGTAATGCTGTTTAACAGGAACAGAAGATGCCTGTGAGTTATGCCAGAACTTATGAAAATGTTCCTGTCAGTTACTGTAAGTTCAGGCATGTGTCTTGGAGGTGCAAGTGACTGGTTCACTAAAACTGTCTGTCCTGAAAAAGTAAGTGTGACCATATGAAATCTATGAAAGTTCTCTTCATATAGTTGCTTCTTAACTCATTTTAGAATGGTTCTGAACTGGTAAAGTGCTTCAGACTGCTCTTTTTGCTGTTTAAAGACAAGTGGAGTGAACTTCTAAGGCATTCAGTAGTAAGATGGAATATGTTGGATTTGCTATAAAATCAAGGCAGTCATGGCTGTAAAGTACAGCCTTTATCCATGCAGACTTGGAACTCTATCTTAAATGGAGAAAAAGTGCACTTACTGCAAGTTTTGTATGCTGAGTCTAGCGATATGCATGGAAGAGGACTATTGGTGTTCTGAAGCAGCTGATGTGAAACAGTCATCTTACCCTGTCTCTCTGAAAAACTCTGTAGAGCTGACAGAAATGGAATGGCCAGTTTATCAGTATCCATTTTTCAGTCTTGCTGCAAGTAATAAATTGATTTTATGGAAATGTAAAACTTGTTGATTTTTTTTTCCTCCTTTGAAATATAAACAGAGATTAATGTAGATATTGATATCATGGCAGAGTTGAGTACATCTGGAATCAAGTTTTCCAGGCACAAATCATAGCAATTTAACTCATCTGTGTATTCTATGACCATTAGAATAATCATTAGGTAAATACTACCAAAGTTTTGAACCATGTAGAAGCTTTAAGGCTTCTGCCAAGTACTTTGGGCACTAATGAATTTATACCTGAAGGTCCTTTGCATAGTACATTCACATTATTGCATAATCAAAGTTGATCTTTCCTTCTGGAATTAAAGAGTCCCTCAGATAGCTGATACCACTGGAACAAAAAAAATCTTGGTGCACCGATGCTAGTTCTTAATATTCAGGAGTGTGAGATGGATGTTATTGAGAAGCTTTTTCCCTCTAGATGTAAAATCTGAATCACAGCAGTGCTGAATCACAGCTTGAGTCAGTTCTCTTGGGCCGGTTTGCTGGCACCACCATCAATACTACATACAGTGACATTTGCAAGGGTCTGCCTCAACCTGACTTTGAAATAGATGAAAATTCTTGAAGTAGCAGCTGCTATGTGTAAGGGTCACCTTGGTGAAAAATACTGAGGGAAAGCCAATGTAGAGTAAGGTATTCCTGTGAAACCAAGAGCTGAATCAGAGATCAAATCTAGTCTTGCAATTCAGCCACCAATTTTCAAGCCTTCATGAAAGGAAGAAGGAATTTGCTGCTGCCTCATCCTCTTCTATATACCTTTTCCTTGAAGTTTAACATCAGTAACTTCATTCTGATGGGATAAGAAACCCAAACTAGTTACCCTAGACTGTCATCCTTATGAACTAGTGCTTGAAACTGCTGGCCTTTCTAGAACCTGGCAAGATGGGTAAGTTTTTATAATTGCTCTTGAAAAAATCTGTCAATACTGAATAGGAAAGCTCAGCTTCCTCATTATAGGTTGCCCTCAATGACAAGTGAGTAGTGACAAATGAGTGTGTTCTGTGGTGAAGTAAACAGTAATAGATAAATGTGGAGAAGATGCACAAAAGTGCTTATAAGTGGTGCTGAGCCACTGGAACTGAATATGTTTTACATGTGTTCAGCCAGATGGATAGAAATGTTCCGACACATATGGAGGCTTACAGAAGCTGCCCTTGGGACTGCGGGGGACTTTTTTCTCCTAAGAAAGAATTCTGTCTTGATTGACCTACTGGATGTAGTTTTTTTCCAAACCAAACTGCATTAGGTATTCATGTCCATAAATTATGAACTTTCAGCTATCTGATTCCTTTGGATTTTTACCTGCATGGTAAAAATGGTATTTTAAGGGTTCAAGTGCAGTATCTCATGATTTTCTTCCAAGTCTGAGAATGTCTCCTAATTCAATTTCAGCTCCTTTACTGTTAAAAGGATGGTTTTTCAGCTTAAATTAAATCTACACTAGAGATGCTGGTGTCCCCTAGAACAGGCAAGCTCTGTCTCCTGTATTTGCAAGCTGCCACATGTGCAATGAGCAGAAGGGCCAGTAGCCCCTGGCTGTGTGGAGTGCTGCCCATCCAGGCCAGGATATTGGTTAAGGTCCAGTCTCTGTCTGGAGCAGTGCCTGTGCCTTCAGAAAACCTTCACACCCCCTGCTGGAGCCATGTTTCAGCTCTGCTGCAACAAGCTGTTGCTCAGTGACACTGAAAATGGAGGGGATAAGTGGCCTTTGAAAGGGTATCCCATGGCAAAGGTGTTAAGGCCTTTTTTTAAAAAAATCCTCTTGCCTTTCTTAGCTCTAGATTTCCTAATGCTAGAATAAGCACTTACTTGGATAGTCCCATCAATTGCAGGTGACAGATGATGTAACGTGCTTCCAAGGGATCAGAGGTAGCTCAGGGTTCCTGTGGACTAACTTCATCTGGGGAAACACGATAAATCTTGCTACTAGAGAGCATTCTAGTTGCCAACAGTGAAGTGAAAGTGGGATCTGTGCCCAAGTGCAGAACAATTGGTACAAACCTTGATCTGCAGGATAGCTGCACGTAGGCTCAATTGGGTCACACTAATTCTTGGTTTTTTTTCTCTCCAGGGTTGCAGGCCACCCTCTGGCACAGAACGAGCGTTGTCTTCACATGTTCTTACAAGATGAAGTAATAGATAAAAACTACACACCATCCAAAATAAGGCATACTTGAATTTTAAAAGCATCTTCTCAAATATTAGTGGTTCTTATGCTTGGTTTTAAGAGGTTGTAGTTTGTCTTAGCATGCTGAGGATGAACAGGCACGAAGTCTCCACTAACACCAGTACACTGCTTGGTCTTTGCATATGCTTTATAGCATTTAAGAACTCACTTGTCTTCTAGCTAAATCCCTCTGAATCCTTGATTTAAGAGTATTATACTATGAAACCATCCACCCCTTGCAATGTCTCACAAACCTTTCCACTATTATTTGCAATGACTTAACAATGTTTACTGACTTGGCCTTACTTGAACTTTCACAACTGTAGTGTCACGTGTTCACTTGTATTTGACTAAACTGCTATGCTGTTTCTGAGGTAGTCACCTGTCTGAATGTCTGTAGAAAGACTGCTTTATTTCTGATATCCTGTATGAGAAACACTTATGCAATTGTCTTCAAGCTTGTAAAACACTTTATACTGAAGTAATGAGGGAATTATCTTTATATTCTGTAAAAGGAAAAAATTGAATTTATATACTAAAGTAACTTGTCTAAAGTTTTGAAATAAAAGTGAAAATGCACTTCAAATGTTTTGTCACTCTTGACCTTGAGTGTGGTGTGTCTCATGCTTTCTGAGGAGGAGGGGCTTGACTATGCTAAGTGAACTGGTGTTACAGCCTCACTGTGATGCTCTTGCACAATGTATTTGTGTATCACTAACAGCCAGCACTAAAACCCTTAGATGCTGCCACTCATTCTGGAAGTGTTAAAGAACACATAAAGGTATAAAAGACAATTCCTGTGTTATGGAACCAAAGCTGGAATACCACTCATGAGAGACAATCAACAGATCTGTGACTTTAATAACTTTGGGAAAAGGGTACCTTTCTGCCTGGCATGAGAAGCATCAATCCAGCTTCAACTAGGTAGTGAAAACTATGCCATCCTATAGAAAAAGGAATGTTTACATAACTTATATTATTACATCATTCCTAGTTTAAAATGTCTCTGCTCTACAAATAAAATTAGGAACATAAAGTTGTACAAGTCTGCTGTAAGATGTGATCATAGACCACTGCCCTGAACACTGAAGGAGAGGTGAACTGTAGCATTGTGCTGGTTTGACCACTGGTGCAATGCTGGTGCTGGATGGCTGAACTGCAGTTCACAGGCAGCACTGCTGAAGTTGTCTTTTATATGGGAAGGAAGTGAGCTATAGAAGCTTCTTTAGTCTTCCAAATGTGACATGGAAGTTGCCTATCCAGATGCTTCTGACAGCAGATTCCAGGATATTCTAGTAGCAATCTGCTCTAGAGTTTCATGCTATTTGGTTGCTATGTGTTGGCTTAGACTCAGCTCTGCTGTTTTTTTCCTTCTTATGACACTTTATCTCTGTAAAGAGCATCCTACAAACTTTCTGGCAAAATTAGTAGCTTCTTTTAACTAAGACCATTAACCTCATTTATGGAAATCTGAATGTAAAAGACTGAACTGACAAGGCAGTGGTGGCTGGCTGGATTACACATAGTACTAGTGATTAGCTGCACTGAATAGATAGATGTTTAAATAATTTCTCTGCATAATTTAAATTTAGGTGGAAACCTCATACTTAACTGAGACTATGCTGATTCTCTCTAACTGTTCTATTCATGAAACCAAGAACCAAAACCAACAGTCCATTTGCAGCCAAGGGCTGTCGCTTTTCAGGATGTTTTTGGTAATGTAAATAATTTCCAAATTTCCCTCTCCTTGTTGAATCACCCCTAAAAGTTGAGTTATTCTTGAAAAGGGGGAAAGAAGGATGAAATATATTGAAGTTTCATTATGTAGGTCTAGATACAGACAAAGTTTTCTTCTCTCAAATGTTATTTTCTGAAAGAAGTTTCTTCCAGAAATCAAAGTAAATGCCACATCTTAAACCTGAAAGATGATGACACAATCTCTATCATTTGCCATAAAAAAGCCTAAAATATTTAAGCTGAAGTGGGAAAAGCTGCATGCTTGATGTCAAAGTATTCCTATTTCCAAAGTGAGGAGTTCGGAGCATTAGTCTCTTAGAATGACATGGCATTTGCATAGCACTCTGGGATCTCACCTAGCCTTAAGTCCTTCAAGGCTAGCTAGAGACCCTAATCCTAGTGTAGTCTAACTGGTTGTGCTTCAGTGCAATGTGCAGCAGTGGGAGCAAGACACAGTCTGAGGTTAGCTGTGCCTAAACCATAGGGATCTGGGCATTGTCCCAGCTTGTGAGTGTGCTCTGCAGCTCCGCCAGGTCTTGCAGGTAAGAGGATGAGATATGGGTGTGGTCCCATTGCCCTGCCTGCTTTGCCAGTACACTCTGTTTTGTCCTCTAGCCTGGGCGACATAGGGACTGCAGCAAACTGCAGGGTGTGATTGCCTGGTTGCCTAGCAGGGTGGATGTAGTTCATGCTTATTTCTGCTCTGGGACAGCAGCATGAATCTTACTGAAATGAATGTTCTGTGATGGATTCTGTGCAGCACTGGGTTTTACTTCTCTAGCTCATAGACTGAATTGTCACAGAGTTGGAGAACCTCAATTGATTTTTCTACCCTATTAGGTTCTTTTTAGTGTAGAGAGTAGAAAATAGCTGGAGATTATTACAGGTGCAGGAAGAATGGATTATAAACAGTTTGTTAGTTTCTTTCTAAGAATGTGCTCTGCCCTGTGGTAAGCGCATTTTTAAGTGCTCCAAGCTAGTTTGTATAGAAGATACTTTGAGGTCCCATAGCCTGTGACTCATCTTGTGTATTTATGGTCTGTCTTGGAAAAGATAGCATGTGAGACCCAGCAGACTGCAAATGGAAGAGAGCAGGGGTTAAAACTTTGACCTCTGAAACATGTGAGATTTTTGAGCTTGGAAGTCAGCAGAGCTAGGATTTCACTTGTGACCTGTATTCCTTGGCACTGCAAACCAGTGATATACACACAGGATATTTCTACCTGTAATTTTAGCATGTATGGTTCTTCAGTTACTCATTGCCATATGAACAATACATTTCCCTCCTACTATTGCCAAGTTGTTGTGTTGATTAGGAGTTGTTTCCCTCTTTTTTTGGTATGATTATGCAGTTAGACACTTTAATAAAACCTCAGTCTTTTTAACTGAAGCAGTGCTTCTGTACTTGTCACCTTTTGTTAGCTGCACAGTACACTGGTACTAAAAATTGTAGTAACATGCAACAGAAGGCATGTACTGGGGTAGGCCTCTGATGCACTTAGTGTTGTATCCTAGAAAAAGCTACCAGTCACCTTCTGGAGAAAGAATCCTTGCAGCTGTTATTTATTTGGATTCAGAAAATAGCTCCATGTAGGATCTCACAAGGCAGGATCACCTAAGCTACTCCTTTAATGTTTGTCTAATTTGTTTTTAAAAACCTCTGATGATGGAAACTCCGCAGGATCTAGGGCAATCCATTTCTATTCCCTGGTAAGTAGGGGATGGTGAAAGAAGCTGATTAAGAACAACGGTTGAAAGAACAGTGGAAATTAATTTAAATTCAATATATTTTTATTCTTTGTAAATACAATGAGTACAACTTTTTAACTTCACAAATCAGTTAATCCACTTTGTACAGGAAAAGTTTTACTCATTCTATGATAGTTCAAGTGCTGATCTTTCTCAGTGCTAGTTCCTAATAACAAATCAAATTTTGAAAAGTACAGCAGCTATCTTTAAATGTTTTTTCTTTCTACATTATTCGTACATCAAATAAGCAGCTTATAACGTTTTTGTGTGTGAGAGGGTGTAGGCGAACAAGGCTTCAAAATTAGAACCTGGAGTTTTCTAAAAAGGCATTGGAGACTTTTGGAAATTGTTAGCATTGTATCAGTCAACAACCTTTATTTCTTTGAAATAAAATTCCTTCCATTGATTTTTTAATAGTCATTTCATTTCTCTGCACATCTCATTGACAAAGAGTTTGGCCACCATTGCCTTTGGTTTCAGCACTGTGCCGACGGGACAGCCAGCAGATCACTGAAGCGGTCATCTCCATTGTATTTGGTTTTGCTGTTTTCGTCTTCCTTTCTTGTGTTGTCTCTTTTCAGGTGTGTGTGTGTGTGTGTTTGTGTGTTTGAATGTATGGCTGTGTGTGGAAGAAAAGGAGGGAAGGTTGGGGAGGAAATGTATAAAGCTCTTCTGTCTTTGAGATGTTAACCGAACAAATTGTGGTGACATCTGCGTCAAAGATCACCAGTTCATTTTGTAGGAAGAATGGAGCTGCCGTCATAAGCTACCTTTTAATCAGTTCTGAAGGCCACTTCATGATGCATTACAGCAGAAGCAATGTTTTGGTAACTTGGTCTCAAATGTTGCCTATCGTATTAAAAACATTTTCCCAACATAGGCTACTTTTAAAACAATTCTGAAGGCCGCCACATCTTGTGTTACAACAGAAGCCAAGTTTGGGCACCCGGTTCCAAATACTGAACAAGCTAAAGTACCTTCTTTCACATTTTGTCTCAGATCTGCCAGTTGAATGAGAGAATAGCAGAGTCTTTGTTAACTATGACTGGCATCTGAATTGCCTTCATCCTGTAGTAACAGGAATAGCAGCCAAATTCCAACCACTTTCACTTTTTCTGTAGAACAAAGCATTCTCTCCATGATCTAAATCACTCTGTTCAGAGCAGCAGAATCATATCTACTGGGGTATTTTTTGTCAATGAGTTTAAGGACTAAACATTCCCAGGCTTATGCTTCCTGTAGATTTTGTTAGTTGAGGCTTATTCTCCATAGATAAAAGTTCTTCTCAAACTGTCCATCCTGATTGTTTATTTTAAGGTAATTTATATGTCACTGGATTTGTACATATCTGAAAGCAGTCTTGTAATTGGTACATTCCCAATGGTCTTTTTGAAAAACACTTCTTCTATTGTAGATGGACTAATTGAACGTAAAGCTGGTAAAAGCAATAGAAGTTTTCCAAAACGGCAGGGTTGTGTGGGATACCTAGAGACAGAGAGAAAAAGAATTTCATTGAAGTTTTAAAGTATTTTTTCCAAGGAAGGACTTTATTTTATAGAAAAAGATCAATATTTCACAGGTAATGCTACCTATGTGTCCCACTTTGAGACAAATTTGGGAGGAAACCCCATAACCTCAACCTAAGGGCAGTCTGCATGGTCTAGAATGAGTCAGAATCTAGTGGGATACTATTGTCACCCCAGGACACTGTGCCAAAACCCTGTGTTTTGTACTCTTCTGAGGAACTAGGTTGACTCCAAGGAATACTCTCTATGGCAATCAGCAGAACATAGGACAAAGTTTCTGAGTTTTGTTTAGCTCCTTTGTTCATTCCCCTAGAGCAGTAGGAATACAAAAACTGGACCTGCTCTGATGTGTCCCTCATACAGCAATGTTCTCAATGCAGTACAGGGAAGAGCTTGACTTGTAGTAACTGCCCTGTCTTTGAAGAACAGTTTAGAACTAGCTGGATTGCCATGGTAATCACCCCCTTTTGGTTAGCAGATATATTGAATACCAATTGACATTTGTAAGGAAAGTTTTTGTTAAAGAAGCTGTGCTTTTCCCCAGGTAATGTGTTTGTGTATAGGATGTTTTCCATCCTTTCTCCCTGCTTTTGAAGCCAGCACAGCACAGGATGTGCATTTTTAGCTGTGCTTATGCTCTTTACAACAGTGATTTTCAAACTTCCGCTTACAGTGGTCTCCCTAAAGGGAAGTGTAGGTTGTTTGGAGAAACATGCTGCTTCCCCAGACTGCCCTCCCTTGCATCCTCTTGAGAGCAACTCCAGTGGGATCAAAGGGCTGGTACTGCAGTGACATTGGCAGGAGGGTAAATTCAAGCATTAGGATGAAACACACAGGCTGAAAGCCCTCTCACTATGGAGTCTGAGAGAGTCCTGTCAGTGGACTGCACTTTTCCCTTGTAAAAGGGTATTGTTTACAACATACACTGAGTAGCACAGTATCTAAATACTTCCAGCAACACAGAAATGCTGTGGAAAAGTTGTTCCCTTGGAAGGGGAGATGTGGCTATATATTCCTCCCTGGCTTCTCTCTCCAACAGGCCCTGTCTCACTTAAGGTCTCCAGGGAGCAATCTTCATGGAAAAAGCCTTCCTTAAGAACAGGAAGAGACCACTATGCAGCAGTTGTTCTTTTTGCTCTGAAGCAGCCATAACTGGATGGAATTTGCATTTTTACTTCCATCCCCAGTGCAGGCCATTCTCTGCAGACTAATAGAAGTGCTTCAGAAACTGCTACCATCTAATCTCTAGTACTGATAGGACTTCTGTCTGACAGAGCCACTATGACAGCAAATCAAAGTTTCAGAGGGAAAGAATTGTATAAAAGTTCCTTTTCCACTGCTCCATCTCCAGCTGGTTTAGTCTCATGGACTTCCACTGCAATTAAAGGACTTTGCTGCAGCACCACAATGGGATTCACAAATTCTGGGGTTTTCATTTAAACCTGATCACAAACTCTGGGTGGCATCTTGAAGAGCCACTTAAGCTCCTTGTGTCCTTCTTTCTGTGTCTGCAAAGTGGAGGAGGTTATATGGGAACTGGAGATCGTGTATGAAAGGCACTCATACCGAGATGCAATGTTTTGAGCATTGCTTTTAGTGGTATTTGATTGAATAAAACATAGAGGAAATTTAGTCCCCTGAACTGCAAAGTGTCGCACAGCCATTATCACTTCCCAGAGGAAGAGTTCTCCTTTTAACACCTTTCTGTTTGTTTAAAAACACCCATGTGCTGGAGCACACTTGAAGAGGAGCAACAAAGGAGGTTAAGGGTCTAGAGCACAAGTCCTGGTTAAGGGTCTAGAGCAACAGCTAAGGAAATTGCCATTGTTTAGTCTGGAGAAAAAGAGCTAAGGGGAGGCTTTATCACTCTCTACCTGAAAGGAAATTGTAGTGACGTGGGTTTTGGTCCCTACTCCCAGTCACAAACAATAGGACAAGAGGAAATGGCCTCAAGTTGCACCAGTGGAGGTTTAGTTTGGATATTAGGAAAAATTTCTTTCCTAAAAAGGTTGTCAAGCATTGGAACAGGCCTCACAGGGAAGTGGTGGAGTCATCATCCCTAAAGGTATTTAAAACGTGTAGATGTGGCACTTGGGAACACGATTTAGTCATGGACTTGGCAGTGGTAATGATTGAACTGGATGATTTTAGGGACCCTTTCCAACATTTTCTATGGTTCTATTTCAGAAATCCCAGCAGGCTGACAGCCAATGTATACTCTCTGTAGCAGCCTGGTCCCCATTTCAGTCAGTGCAAATGCCACCTTCCGTGCAATGAGAGCAGGATTTCACCCCTACACCTGCCAGAAGCATTGGCAGAAGACACCACTGACCTGGTGTGAATGTAGCTGTTCAGGGTGAGCTGGGCTTCGTCTTGAAGGGCTGCTATGGCAGCAGCATTTCGGAAACTCCTCAGTTCAGAACCACTGTGTGTGGGCACTGGAAAGCAGATCAGTTACTAGTTCAGCTTGACTCTTGGGTGGATCAAAACAGTTCAGCTAGTGCTATCAATGGAAATTAAACGTTCCCATTAGTTCCCCAGCACTCCACTGTCAGCCCTTTCAAAATGCAGCAATGACTATTGGAATTCAATACGGGAAAACCTACTGGGTGATTCAAACCTATGCCTGGTTTAAAATCACTTTAAAGCAGCAACCTCATAGTTATCAGATCAGACAAGTGAGACATCCTTTCTGCTTACCAGCTTTAAAAGTGACAATGCATTTGAGACAGGCAAATTCAGTAGCATCTAGCCGAAGTTGTCTAAATCTAGCCACAACCTCCTGTAAGGCCTGTATTTCTGAAATAATTTTATTCAGCTTCTGAGAATCTGTATTGTCACCGTTCATGCCTGAAATAGAAACAATTGAAATAATTAATATTAAAGGCATTTCCTTTATTTCATATTGATTTCTGACAAAATCCTCTGTATCAATGTCCTCTCTATTGTCACACTTGTCTATCTGGTTCCATGTAAACTGACTATATTGTATGAAAGTTAATATAAAATCTTCTCTTGGATGATAACAAACACAGTAATTTGCATTTAAATGACAATGCAAGCAGTCATGAATACAACAAAACAACATTATTTGCATTTAAATATAGATTTATAAATGACAGGTATGCTCTATTGTTCAGTAGGAATTTGTTATTCTTTACATGTTGTTCTTTTTTCAGTAATGTATTTTTATGGTAATTTTTGTAACAAAGTCATTAAATTGTGCAATTCTTACCAGATACAGCCAGTAGAGTGTTAGCATCAACTGGAATGGCCCATTGTGCTATTCCTAGAACAAACAGTTCTCTCCAAGCATCTTCCAAAAGCATCAGCTGTCATATAATAGATGTACAATATAACATAGTGTATAATTTATAGATTTATAAACAATTTAAATATGTAAATTTCTGTTATTTTAAAAACTACTTTAAATGCCTGTCATGGTATTTCCCCCACAGCATTCATTAGCTCTTCTCTTAGCCTTTTGAGAAGGTGTCTAGAAAAAAGTCTATGCATTGTAGAAAAACACTGAGGGTTGGCTCACTGTGCACCATGTTGTGGACCAAAAGGGAAGAGAAAGAAATAAAGAGAGAACTCTTTTCCCAGAGCATTTGCTCACAAGATGAACACACCTGCTTTCTCAGCATGGTATGGATTCTCTTCTCCTCCCCCTCAGCACTTATACAGCTGTTCTAGGACAGTCTTTCCTCTTGCTCTCTGGGGATTACACTCCTTTCCCTTGGGAAGGCAGAATATCCTGCATCAGTGCAGGGAGCAGTGCTTTAGAGCACATATCCATCTTACAACCCCTTCCTTACTAAACTAGTCTCTATATCTGCCAAGCTCAGCATCTGGACACACAAACAATTTCTCAGTGTCACTGGGTTTTCCGCTTTTTTGCTTAAAATCACTCAGAAATTCCAGGCACTAAGAGTTGTTTCCTTTCAGAGATGTAAATATCCAGGCACCTACACTGACAGCGTTGCTAGTTTTCTGCAGTTTTTGCATATTGCATGTCTGTATGGAGGATGTGTTTTTCTCTGTTTTCTCTGAGGCAATGCTTGTGATTTCCCTGAAGAGGCAGTGGTGCATCTGAAGAGGAGACAAGACTTCTGGAAATGCAGACTGGCAAAACCAGAACAGACATGTTTAGTCTTGAGGGCATCTATGGATTGTTAGATTGTTAGGCCAGACCAGCTCTTAAGAGAGGTTTGGAGGACCTCTGGTTTAGCTGAAGTGCATGGCCAAAGGCCATGTGGTGGTGTGTACATGTTGCTGAGACCTTGTGTCACAAAATAGGGTGGGAGAGATTTGAAGGGGTAAGAAACTGTAGTGGGCTCAGAAGGTACTTTCTACCAGCTCCATGCAGTGAAAGCAGATTGCCCAAAACTCAAGAGAAAAAAAAATGAAGCCACCAAACCAAAACCCCAAAACCTGCAATCATTGATGTTGCTCTGGTCCCTGAAACTATCAGCAGTTTAGCTTCTTAGGAAAAGAGAAAGGAGGGTATTTAAAGTATGTAAGGAGTCTGTAAAAAAGAACAAAGTAAAAAATGCTCTACCAAATAAATGATGATAACCTTGGAATCAGATATGTGAACATAGTAGGCGATACAGAAAGCATCAGTAAAAGCAAATCCTTTATCTATGTGCACACTCTTAAAAATACTGCTATTCAGGACAGTGTTACTTGATGCCAGCCATTAGGACACCAGGCAATGGGCAGAAACTGCACAGAAAATTCTACCTGGATATGAGGAAACACTTCTTTACTGTGCACCAAGCACTGGAACAGGTTACCCAAAGTGGTTGTAGAGTCTCTCTCACCAGAGATATTTAAGAACTGCCTGGACACAGTCCTGTGCCATGTGCTCTGCAATGACCTTGCTTGAGCAGGGAGGTTTGATCAGATGTGATCCCTTCCAACCTGACACCTCCTGTGATTCCATGATTACATTGAATGGAATTGGATGGTATTAAACCATCCTGTTCCAATCTGAATTCTCAGAGTCTCTGCTCTCAACTTGTCACTGCGGGGTTATGTCCATTTCATGCCTTTTTGCCCTGTGTGCTTTGCAGAACTTCTCCGTAACCTAAGAGAAGTGTGACAGGAAGGTACTCGTGTCTCTGCATACAGTTGCTGTTTGAAACACTTACATTGGACTTTACAGTACCAAAAACTGCCCAGATTATTGCCTGAAATGGAGACGGGAAGGGGGGGCTGTGTCTGGAGCATGGTGCCCATCTCAGCTTTCTTCTAAGAGCAGATGAACTTGCTCTAAAGTTTCCTAACCACTGCAGCCTGCAAACCCAGTCTCTCCTCTGGATAATCCCACCTGATGGATGTGCAGGTGCCTGCATGACATAGAAAATTATTTGCCAGCCTTTCATTTGCTTTTGTCATTTGCTTTCATTTGCTCTTTTTTTGTCATTCATTCATGCAGATACAATGGCAATGAATGGTTGTTCCTGGAAGATATCAATTTCATATTTTCTTTCCCACTAAGCCTTTAAAGTCAGAAGACTTTAGAAATAAGAGACTATTCCAATAGCTAAAGCTTTCTTCATGACTATGCATAAGTCTGTAAAACCAGCAATTGAAATAATTCATGCTGAAGTCATACTCAGCCCTCCTTCTTTAAATAAATAACAAATACCAGGCTTTCTGAACAATTGGTTTTGCTTCTTAATCAACCCCATCCTTAGTGTGACCTTTTGTTGGGGACCTGCATTGGGCCAATCTGTCTCACAGATAACGTGGGCAGGTGTGCAGGCAAGCAGCACTAGAAGGATGACATTTTTTGTTGTGTGGTTTCCGATTCAAAATGGACTTATCTGTATGAATCTAGGGAAGGGACACAGCCTCTGTCTTACCATAGGTAAAAATGCAGCAATGCTCATACTTGTGTTTGATCAGCAAATTGGATTCTATTTATTTCCCCATCTTCAAGATAAAACTGCCTCAGAGTCCTGAAATTACAGTGCCTTTTTTAGAAGAGCACCAAAAAAAAGCAAAATTCAGGAAAATATTTTAATTTCTCCTCAGCTAGATGTCAGGGATACCAAAAGAGAAATGCAAACATTTACAGCTGGGCCATTGTCAAATTAAATAAAGCAATGGCAATGTTATAAAAATCAACTGTATGATTATTCATGAAATAAGATGATTAAAATCAGAATTATTCCTTCGCCAGCTCTCCTAAGTATGACAGGGGAATCATGCAGGAAGAGGCCCAAATCAAACCTTTTGACTCAGAGCGGCTCTGAGTTTTGAAGAAGCTGACTTGCAATGAGGTACAGCAGTGAGAGTGATGTTAAGGAAAGGCTGGGTTTTTAATATGTTACTCACTAAGATTAGTCCCTGCCATGAAAGAGGTAGTGGGTTATTTAATGGGACCACTGTGGTGCCTATGGTAGATAAGCAGGCCGTGCTGTTTGAGGCGTGCTTGGTCACATGCCATGGAGATCTCTCCTGCTTGCAGATCCTGCTGCCTCCTCCTTTGCACACTAACAGAGATGATGGTGTGGGAAATGCCTCCCTATTAAGTCAGATAAATCCTTTGCCTATGGAATCTTCTGTGGACATCACTGCTCCAGAGATGGACCCAGTCTGCTCCTGTGTGCTGGGGCTGCTGCTGGAGCAGCGCACCTGCTTCTTGTCCCTGACTCTTGAGCCTGTTTCTTTGGTTGCTCTCTGTGACAGACCCAGTGCTCCACAGGATTAGTGGCAGCAGAAGACATGATTAGAGAGCAGCAGGATGCCACACTGGGATTCTTGTCTTCCTACAGGCATGTGTGACCTTCAAGGTCCCATCTCATCTCTCCCCTAATCCTCACTGCATAGCAGGACTGCAGGTAGAGCTGAGGAGCATTCCTCTTTGACTAATTTCACAACAAGGATTTCAAGATGTGGGTTTGGTGCTAGAAAATGAGCCTTTTTATATAACTTAGCTTTATAACACGTTGTGACCATCATTATTAACCTTTAGATTGAAAACATTATTGGTTTTCTAGAAAGCTCTTTTCTTGTAGTTTCTTTTCTTGTAGTTCAAAATACATATTTGCATATCAACAGCAACACTTGTAACATGCTTCTGGGGAGAGGAACTAGTTCCTCTGACGACTGCTATGTAACATCTATGGCACAGTTTTTCTAGTTACCATTTTGGTAAATTAGCTCAATCATATCAAAGTAATAGATGTCTTTTATGATTGGAGCTTTGTGTAGATTTCCACCCTTCCATTTTACAATTATCTGATTACTTTTTTAAAAATTGGTGCATTATACAAAGCACACTGAGTCCTCATCAAGAATCAAGTCATTAAGAAATTGTTTCATCTTTTATGGTTCACCTATGATTTACTTGAGGCAAAGGGAAATTATCATAGAAGAAAACAAAACATATTAAGGAAGATTTTAATTAATGGTAAAAAATATTGGGGGCTGGCCAAATACTGCTTCCACTATATTGATGTAGTTGTAAGCCAAGGTGAATAACGAAAAAATGTTGTCTGCTTAAACGGTTGAGAGGAGAGGAGAAGAAGAGGAGGAGGAGGAGAAGGAGGACAAGGAGAGGAGGGGGAGGAGGAAGAACTGGTAGAGGAGGATGAGGAGAAGGAGGAGGAGGAGCAGGAGAATTGGTCTTCAGAAACAACCTCAGTCATATCCTGAGACCATAAACTTAACTAAGCCTTTCTCATCCCTAAATAGCAAGGTAAGATGCTATTCCACATTTTATGGAAGGAAAAGTTGTTCTACAAGTAGAAAAGCAGTTTGGGCATACTAAGTTTGGTCTGCAGCCTGGTGATTTCTCCTCTAGCACTTGTCCTTCCATAATATTAGTTTTATGTTGGATTTCTTTTTCCTAGCTCGATTTTTCACTTCCTTCATGAAATAAAAGTTGGAGGAAAGCAGTTTCTAAATCACTGCCTGGTTTTCAGGGACAGACTGAAACGCTGCACTGAACTTCAGAGCTGAGAATTCAAAGTCTAGGGCTGGAGGGCCAGGACCCAATGTGAAGTCTGAGCCTTCTTTAAAAGGCAGGCTAGGCTGTTGCCACTCCCACTGCCACTGCCTTACCTGGTCTTGTAAGGACAAGGTGGAGAAGGCTGGGACACTTTTGGCCCACTTGATGCTCATGAACAGAAGTCTGGCTGCTGACTCGCAGACGGATTCAGTGGCCACTTCGTAGAGATACATTGGGGTGCCGTTGACTTCGTGTGGGTACTAATGTCAGAGAGAAAATAAAGCCATTTCATACAGTGCCACCATGGCAGTCTGGTCTTCCTCTCCCCTACATTCAGTGCTCCTGCTTGTGCCCAACACAGTGTGCACTCTCGTGTTCTGCAAGCAGAGGGCATTGCTCGCAGTGGGCTCTCTCCAAACTGCTGCTTGCTGCTTATCCATGTGGATGAGCTGTACTAAAGAAACTGTTCAGAGCAGGAGGTTGAAAGGAGAATGAGATTATTGCATCAGAAGGGAAAAAGTGTACCAAAATTATGTGTCATGCTTTACTCTGTTACACAGTAGAATGCCTCTGATAGCAGAGTTAGAAGAACAAAAATTTGATTAACAACATGTAGTTTGTAACCTTGCTTCAGAAGCTGATTTAGCATTCCAACCCTGCTCAGCAAAGCAGTAAATATTCATTTAGCCTAAACCTTCATCTTGCTCCCTGACTGCAACAGGTTGTAAGTAGATGCACAGAGCCTAGCATAACTATTTAGAGGCTGTGTAGGGTTTGAATGGAGTTATGTTTTCCAGTGTGTGCTACATTTTCTTGCCAAATAAATTCTGATTCAGCATTTTTTAAAATTATCTTGTAAAACTATGTGTTGTGACCATGTTTATGATGGATTCTGCCAAGCTATGTGCCAGCTCTGAAAATGCAGAACTATTTAAGCAGTTTCTTCTGTGATTTTCTAGATGCTGTGAAGATACAAAATGCCATTGCAAATGGGCTAATGAAAAACAGCACCTTTCAGCTAATTCCTGTGCAGTTGAGGCCACAGCAGTGCTTCCACTGGGCTGCTCAGGAAATGTCACAACCAAGAAGTGCAGAGAGCCAGCTTAGCCAAGTTTGAGTTTTGTGTCTGTGGGGACAAGCTGCAGGCTTTGGTCAGTACACAAAGTACTTTCTGAACTACACCACCATGGAGATTGGCATTTCTCTGAAGAAAACTCATTCACAGGGATTGCATTCCTTGTGAAACAAGGTTTAAAACTGACTTGTGGATGGGCTCCAGGCAGGAGGAGCATTTCTGCATCCATGAAGGAATGTGTGAGACAGGGTTTGTATGGGGCAGGTTATCAGTTGCTCCTGCTGCATACTGCTTCTCCAGAAGGTGTTGCACCTCATCTCCTCACAGCCTTTAGGGGTGTAACAAAAGTCCCCACCACAACCCACAAAGCCTCAAGCCTTATTCTTTGCCATGTCTACCCCAGAGGCAAGAAGGAGTCGACAGGTTGCAGGCACCTCAGCAGCAAGGTTTGCGGCCTGCTGGGGGCCAGGGCAGGGGCTAACCTTTGGGGTGGGCTGTGCCAGGCCCACCAGAGCCTGTCTCTCCGGGGTGCCAGTGACAGCGGCCAGCTCCAGGCCATGGGGCTCCAGCTGGGAGACAGCGGTGAAGAAGGCGGGTGCCGGCAGGGCGGCAGCGGGGAAATGCGGGGCTCCGCCGCTCTCCTCCTTGTGCCCGCGGAAGTAGAGGGCCACCTGCTTCCGTATCGTCGACGTCCGGGGGCCCCGCTCGTGCTGCACCGCTGTGGGGTATCAAAGAGAGGCGAGGCAGTCACCTCGGGAATCCGCGCTGGGCGCCCCGCACCGCTCGACCGGGCTTCCCTCCCTCCCTGCAATTCTCTGAGGCCAGCCCTGTGTCCCCTGCCCGAGAGGTGCCTGGGGAGAAGTGTCTGAAGGCTGCCGCAGGACGGGAGGGTCATTCGTGGCCGGGCCAGGGAGACACCGGAGTGACACAGCTCTCCTCCGTTCAGAACAGCTCCCTCCTGCTGCCCCGCCACCCCATCCCCGGGAGAGGGGGAGCAGGTACCATCTTTGTTCATGTTGACCTCCAAGCACTTCTTCAGCCGGCAAGCTCGGCACTGGTTCCTGTGCGTCTTGTCCACCGGGCAACCTCCCTGCAACACAGCCAGCCGTCGGGCCGGGGGCAGCAGCGGGCCCACCCCGCCGGCCCCGGGCGCCGGCCCCGCAGCTGCGGGAGGCGCGGAGGGGCCGGCCCTGCGTGCGCCGTGCCGGGCCGTGCCGGGCCGTGCCAGGTGCTCGGCCTCGGGACAGGAGGGCCGGGCCGCCTTCAGCACCCGAGACAGCGACGGCGGCGCCGCCCCCTCGGGGCGCCCCGCTGCACCGCGCATCCCTCCGCGATCCCAGCCTCACACATCCCCGCGGAGACACTCCCGGAGTGGGAAGGAGAGCGGCTGGAGCAGAAGGGGAAAAGCGGGGCTGCCTCCGCCTGGGCGCGGGCACGACACGCCGGCGTGTAAACCCATGTTTGTCCATCGCCTGGCTGTGCTGAGGCTTATCGGGATGCCACTTCCCTCTGTCCTCCAGTACCCAGGCGATGCGCTGGCTGTGCCTTCCCCCTGCCCGCATCCCTCCTTCTCCCTGCGCATCTCCCCCATCCTCTCCGGTGGGCTGGGGCGGGCGAACGTGCAGTGGGGAGGCTGGCTGGGGCACCCAGCGCCCCGCCTCGGCCCGGGACCCCCTGGCAAGGGAGGGAGAGGCTGCGCGGCTGCTCCATCCTGCTGCGGGAGTCTCTCTGTTGGTGGGTCAGGGGGAATGTGGGCCCCTGGGGAAATGCAGGGTAGGGGGTGCAGGCCGTGAGGGGGCTAGGCTGCTGCTGGTACCTGATTTCCTGATTTGCAAACATAGGTCCTATTCCTCCTGATGCTCCTCTTGAAAAATCCCGAGCACCCATCGCAGGCGTAAACCCCATAGTGCTTTCCGGAGCTGCGGTCCCCACACACTTTGCAAGGGATGTCTAAAATGCGACCTGAAAGCAGAGAAGGGAAAGAGGGAGAGAGAGAGCTCTCAGCAATCTGACCTCCGGAGGGATTAGCCCCAGAGCCGCAGTACAAGCAAATAATGAAGTGATTTTATAGCCAACTTTCTTTTCCTTGAGCAAGTGTCAGTTTTCTACAATGAGCATTATTCATGCCCCGCTACGTTTATTTGGATCTTCTATAATCGCCAAGACCCATTTTGGAAGGGAAGATTACAGCAGCGGGAGCAGCAGTCTTGCCTGCGAGAAGTGAGGATGAGGGGGGAGGAGAGGGAATTCGGGGGGTTTGGTGAGGGGGGTGTGTGTTTCTCTGGCTTTCTGGCGGTCGGCAAACAGGACGGCACTTTCCCTGGGCAGGAGAGCAGTCAGGAGACCGATGCACAGAATAAACAAAACCAAAACAAAATAAAATTATCAGGAAGCCAAGCAACCTCCTCTCCCCGCTAGCAACCCTGGCGAAAGGGGGCTGATTTCCACGGCAGAGAAGGAGTGCCATTTTCTTCACCCCAAAACCTGCAGCAAAACTTTCCGTCTCTGTTTTGTGCGCGGAGGAGTCAGCGGACCTGTGAGCCTGGCGGGCGGGCAGTGTCCCCCCGTCCCGCTCCGCTCCGCCTCGCCGCAGCCCCCGCTCCGCCGGGCTCTGCCTTCGCATCGGCTTCGACTAGAACTGCAAATACTCTCAGGGAGATGTAAAAACTCGTACAGAGACGATTGCAGCCTGGTTTAAGAAACCCGCCAAAACCCCGCTCGGCTTCTGCCTTTGCTCCTTTTTCTTTTTCTTTTTCTTTTTCTTTTTCTTTTTCTTTTTCTTTTTCTTTTTCTTTTTCTTTTTCTTTTTCTTTTTCTTTTTCTTTTTCTTTTTCTTTTTCTTTTCTTTTTCTTTTTCCTTTAATTTTTTTGGTTTAATTTCTTTTAATTTTCGTGTTTCTTTTCCTTTTCCTTGCTCTCTTTTTCTTTTTCCTTTAATTTTTTTCTTTTAATTTCATTTTCCTTTCTCTTGTTTTCTTTTCCCTATTCTCTTCCTTTTCCTTGTTTACTTTTTCTTTTTCTTTTTCCTTTAATATATTTATTTTCATTTTTCTTTTCCTTCTCTTCTCTTCTCTTCTCTTCTCTTCTCTTCTCTTCTCTTCTCTTCTCTTCTCTTCTCTTCTCTTCTCTTCTCTTCTCTTCTCTTCTCTTCTCTTCTCTTCTCTTCTCTTCTCTTCTCTTCTCTTCTCTTCTCTTCTCTTCTCTTCTCTTCTCTTCTCTTCTCTCTCTTCCTCTGCCTCAAACAGCCTTCTTCCCTCTTACCAGAACTTAAATTATAAATTCAGTCCCTCTCACAAAACCTTGGTCTCCAAACTCTAATGGGGGGCTCTCGGGGTCGCTATATTTATTTCAAAGTAGTTCAGGGACAGCCCTGGCTACGGGTGGGTGAAGATGGAGGGAGAAAAGCGGCAGCGTGCGGAGCAGTGCTGGGGGGCGGGAGGGGGGCAATGGAAACAGGCCGCAGGGGCTCCTCTCGCTCCCAAGAGAATTTAGGAGTCCGAGATACTTTCAGACATGTCTGCGCTAAGGTTCTAAGACAATGCCCGCTGGCAGACAATAGGGACATTAGATAAAGTGTTAACTTAATGATTTTGCCCATTGAAACTCGTTTGACTGCCTCCAATGAGCACAAGCTGCCAGCTTCTCCCCTAAATGAAACCCGACAGCTGCTATACACAACACGGCGAGAGGGACGGGGATTAGGTTAGGGACTGCGAGAGGGAGGGGTGGCGGAGGGAGGGAAGGTGGGAGGGGGGGAGAGAGGTTAAAGAATAGAAAACTTTTGCGCAATTAATAAGGAGCGCAGCTGAAGGATGCCCCCCCCCACACCACTGCCTGCGAGCAAACCGCGGCTTTGGAGCTGCAGGTAGGCGCCCGTGAGGAGGGCTGAGGCCAAGGCACGGTTTCTGGGAGTGTGTAATTACAAGCCCTCCTTGCCACCTGCCTATTGGGGCACCAGTGACCCGTCAAAAAGTGTAGCATGGGAATTCGGATATCGCACAATGCAAACGGGGGAAAGCGCCCGACTTCCCTCTCCAGTCCTTAGCATCCACAGGGAGAGAGAGGATCCACACGCACGCACACAAAGGAGGAGGAGGAGGGGCAGGCTGGGGGTGGGGGCAGAGACTGAAGCGGTACGTGCAGCGGTGGTGCATCCCGGTGCCGAACCCGGCTCTGCGGCGCTGCCCCCGCGCACCCCGTCCCAGCGCCGCTCCCCTTCCCGCGGCTGCGGGCCGCGGCCTCGGTGGCGCAGCCGGGCCCGCCGTGTGACCGCCACCCCCCCGGGGCATCGGGCAGCCACGGGGTCCCCGCTCGCCCGGCCGGCCTGCGGTGTGGGGCGGCCGGCTCCTCTGCCGGCGCTTAAGTCGGCCAGTGGAGACGGAAAAAACTTGTGTTAGCTTTCCCCACACAGATTTTAAGTTTGGGAGCCGCTTTGGGGAAAAAAAAAAAAAAAATCCTATGCACTATGTAGTACATATCCACACCATGCATATAAACACATGGACCATATATTCCTTACAAGTCCCCGTATTCCTGCCATAGATCGCGAGCACCTGGAGCACGTCACCAAACCCACATAAGCACGTTTCCAGCGGCCTTAGCAGCGTGGCCGGTCCGATCAGCTCCGTGGCCCCCGGCGAGGCGGTGGACGGGGTAGGGGGCACGGCTGGAGCCCCCCGCGTCGCGCGTTTGCGGGGCCGCCCCGTCCCGCCGCCCGCCCGGCCGCGCTCTGCCCACCCCCTGCGCCCCTCCAAACCCCCAGCCCTGCCCCGCGGGGGCTGTTATGAGAAAACTTTCTTCCTGGGCAAAATATGAAATAAATAGACGGGTAAGAGGCAGGGCGGGGGGTGGGAAGGGAAAAATGTAAGCTTGACACAGGGTCATGCGATAACTGATTAACTCTGTTTAAAAGCGCTCCGGTTCCCCGAGGTACCGCTTCGTCTCAGAAGTTTTAGCGCTAAGAAAATGGGATTTCTGTTCAGCAGGGAAACCGTTTTGAACATCCCACGACAGGGGGTCCTTGGGGGCTTTTTTTGTGTGTCATAATTGCTTAAAGGATATATGGCAGCCCCGATTACTGTAATTACCATCAGAGGCTGTTGAAAGAAGTTAGTCTGGGCTCGGGGGACAGCGGGATGGGGTCTTGTTACCACCCAGGCAGACATCGCAGTTGACATCGTCGGGCGCCCACCGGCGGGCAGAAAAGCCAAGACGCAGCCCCCTCGCCCGGGAGCCCCTCAGGACCCCCGGGACGATCGCCCAGGCCCTGGGACAGCCGGTCGGGCTTTTGCATGCGCTGCCGAGGCCGGCTGGGCTCGGGCCCTGACGCTGAGGAGACCCAGCGTGTCCCCATCTCCGTGGGGTTTGACGGAGTCGGGCCTCGGGGTCCCTTTCGGGAGGTCCCCAGGGGTCAGGGGGTCATCAGTGAAAGCGGCGGCGGTGGCCGGGGTGTCGCTCAGCGCCGTGGGGCCGGAGGAGCGATCCAGCCTGGCGGGTTTTCACCTCCTCAAAATGTCTCCGGCAGAAGCCCCGCAGACCTTTGGGGACAAGACTCCCCGATGTTTCCTGCCCCTTCCTCATCACTCAGAAACCTGCCAGGAGCCCCGATAACGTCCCGACACGGCTGCCCACGGGCCCGATCCCGCTCCAGCTGCCTCGCACGATCCGGGCAGCCTGGGGAACGCAGTCGGCCGAAGCAGCCCCGGCCGCCGCAGGTTTTTTAGCCCCCGTCCCCTTCCCCGGTTAGTAGTACCTTAGCACCTCGACTACAATTTTATTTCTTTCCTTGCGGGGCTGGGGCAAAAGGATGCCGCACTCAGCTCCGAGGAGGAAGAGGGCAAACCAGCGGTGCCGAAGCGGCGGCAGCTCGGCCGCAGCGCCGGGGGCTCCGCGCCGCCCGCCTCCTCCACGCGCGCCCTCCGCGCCGCGGCCCCCGGCTGCCCCCGGCCCCGCCGCCGCGCCCCCTCCCTCCTCCCCGGCTTCCCGGCCCCTGCGGACAAAGGGCGGACTCGGGTCAAAATAATGGAGGGCAGCGGCGAGGAGAAGGCCGCGGGGCAGGCGGGGGGCGGCCGGTGGCAGGTACCGCGGCGGGAGGGAGATTTGCCTCCCTTGGCCTCCACTCCGCAACCCCGGGAGCCTGTCGGAGCGCAGAGGAAATAGCTGTCCGATCCATCACTTGTCAGACATTAAATTGGATTGGGTATTTTTCCCCCCTTTGTTACTGACTCCATCCATATTACAAACTCCGAAAGTCCCATTGGGATTATACGAATTGAGCCATTCTGTAAGAGCCGTTAGTCATGCTTTAAATTCCCCAGTTATGAGGTGCATGGATTTAGGATTAAGGAAAATGTGACTTTTAAGTTGTTTCTGCTTTCCTCGTTGCAGGATTATTTGTTGTAACTGGGAATGGTGTGCAAAGTATTGCATTTAAATCCTCCTTCGACTGAGTTGCTTACGCGATTCCGTGTAATTGAGTGACCGGAGTTTCAAACTCTTAAAAAGAAATCATTATGTCGCAGAAGATTGCATAAAGTCCGTGAGAAAACCAGCACGTTCAAACGCCGAAACGCCTTTTAAACCCAAACCTTCACCCCTGTGCCGGAGACCCGCACGTAACCGGCCGCGTCCCGGCAGGACCAGCCCCCTCCCCGCCGTCGGCGGAGTCGCCTTCCCGGGTGCTCGCTGCCCACGGGCTTCTGCCCCGGTTCCCAGCCCGGAAAGCCGGGGCACGCAGCTGGAAAACGGCTTTTTGTAAGCCCCAGGCCCAAACTCCATCGGCGCAACCCCGAGCGTATATATTCGTTGCCACTCCGGTTGGAAATATACACTTCTTTTTCAATTGGGCGCGGGGTGTGGGGGGGTGCAAACCCAAGCCACAACCCCCCCTCCCCTTCCTCTCCCTCCCCTCCACCTCCCGCCCCCCAGGCCAGGCTGCAGCCGGCCTCGGAAATGCTGCTCGAAGCCTCCACCGCGTTATTACCCACTTGTTGATCCCGCCGGCTTGCTCATGCTCGAAGCCCCCGTGAGTCGCTAAACTCGGGGCGAAGTGTCGGCGCCGGGGCGAGGCGGTGCGGCCCCCCCGGGGGCCCCCCTGCTCCGCGGGGCAGGTGCCTCCCTTGGGTGCTCACTGCTGGCTCCGCCGCGGGGGCCGGCACATCCTCGCCGCAGCCCCGCTCCCCCAGCGACGTCCTCCCGATGGAAGGGGACACGCTGCGGGGACGCGGAAAGGGGGTGGGGGGCGCGGAAAGAAAAGTGAAGCAAAATGAAAAAAAAAAAAAAAAAAGGAAAAAAAGAAAAAAGAAAAAGAACAACGAAGTGACCCAAAGTCGGCGGCCGCCGGCTGCCCCTCTCCGAGTAGATGCTCTCGGGACCCTGGGAGGGTGCTGGGGGTGCGACTGTGCTCGCCACCGCGCTCCTGGAAGGCAAGCGAGAGCCACAGCAGCCAGGACAACAATGAGGCGAAGGAGAAGGTAGGATAGGGAGCGGGGCTCTGCGCCGAGCGCCTCGGTGCAGCAAGCAGGGAGATCAGAGCCTGGAAAAATAATGGAAGGGGGGAAAAGGCGTCAGAGGAGGCAGTCTCTGCCTCTCAGAAACTGAATGGTATAAAAAGGGAAAGGTTTCCAGAAGTTCATTACACTGGCTGACTTCGCGCTTTGAGCTCCAGGCTTCGGCCCCTATAATATCAGCAGAGAGGCTGTGACAGGCAGCGGCGGGGAGGGGAGAGGGACGCCCCTTGCCCACTGAGCTTCCCTCGCTTTCCCCCCAACTCCTGCCGCCGCGTGACGTCACCCCGCGCTGGCAAGGGGAGGGGGCAGGGAGGGGGTTAAATGCTAATGATATTAATGAACCCCCGAGCGGCTTCCACACAAAATGCAGCGGCTGCCGAGACGATTCCGCCTCCTCACTCGCCTTGTGCCCTCGCTGTCATAAAAAGCGACAACTCCCCACCCCCCGCAAAAAAAAAAAAAAAAAGAAAAACAACAACAAAAAAAACGAAACCCAACAAAAAAACAACAAAAACCCAGAAAAAAAAAAAAAAACACAACAGAAGACAAAAGGAAAGCAGAAAGAACGGATCAAGATCCCGTTTCTTTTGCATTTTCCCTTGCTGAGGTGGAGCCCGCCTGCGGTTTGCCCGTGCCCTTGTCCTTGCCCCGGCCCGGGCAGCGGCTGTGCTGGCAGCCGGCGGGGTCGGGCGGGGAGCGGGCCAGGGCTGTGAGGGCCGGGCCGGGCCGAGCCTCCAGCCTTCCCTCAGGGCAGCCGGACCGCCGTCCTGCCGCGGGAGCCGCAGGCTGTCCCGGGGGGAGCAGGGCCGGCCGATTCCAGGACTTGTTGCACGACGGCCGTGCGAGGAGCCCGCCTTTGCCCGGTGGGGTTGCTCCGAACCCCGGGCACCGCCGCCCTCGCTGTCCCTCAGCAGCTCGCCACCCCCGAGCGT
Organism: Haemorhous mexicanus; assembly: GCF_027477595.1. NCBI lineage: Eukaryota > Metazoa > Chordata > Aves > Passeriformes > Fringillidae > Haemorhous > Haemorhous mexicanus. The sequence continues at coordinate 72,496,633 of NC_082343.1, forward strand.
TCCAGGAGCGCTGCCAGAGCCGCGGTGCAGGGGGCGGCGAGGGGCCAGAGGTGGGACCCTTTTTCAACTCCGGTTTCACCGAGAGGCTGCCGAGATCTCCCGCTCCTGCTGGGAACTGAGAGGTGAGAGCTGCTAGAGCAGCCGAAGGATGGTGAGACGTGCGCATCTGGGGAGGAATGGAAGACTATCTCTCCTGCCGATGCAAGCTGGGCCGGGCAAAGGCACCAGAGAGCAGGGGCGGCAGGTGCTGTCCCTCCGTCCCTTCTTTCTCATCCCTGTCACTCGTGTGAGGTGTTGATGCACCACAACAGACTTCCCTCTTGTTGGTTGTGATCCTGGGAGAATGTGGTGCTCAGCCCAGTCCCAAGCACCAGTCCCAAACACTGTCCCGGTCCTCCTGCTCTTCATATTTCGTCCTTGCATCTTTCTATCTCAGGTTATGGGTGATTCCTCTTGTGCTGATACTGTAACTGTGTCGAAGGGCTGCATGACTCTGGGCAGCGCTGGAATTCCAGCGACTTTCTGCTCTTTGCTCCCCATGAGACTAGTGCATCCACGACACAGAAGGAAGCCTTGAACCAGGACAAGCCTGGTCCTGCCTGACACTGAGGGACATGGTCCAGAGGACTGGGAAGTTGCTCAGGGAGATCTCAGAAAGCAAAGATTTTCAGGGATCAGGGAATGCAGACAAATTCACTCCAAATCTTCTTCCAGGGAGGCAGGGAAAAGTTCCCCTCCTTGAGCAATGTGAAAAGCAACAGGGAAGGAGATGCTGCATTAGCAAGGTCTGAAGGCCAAAAGAAAGAGGATTAAATGGCAGCAGGGCCCAAGTCTGGCCCTGGGCATCCTCTGCTCCAGAGAGGCAGATCTCTGGCCATATAGCAGCCACAGCTGTTTGTCTTGTAAACTCAAAGCCACCTCCAAAACACTGCAAAGGCTGATCAGACCATGTGCACAGGTTTCAGATGCACCTGAGAGAGGCTGCTCTGAATGCAGACAGGGCTTTCCCTCCCATGCACAGGCTCTGCTGAGAGAAAAAAAAGAGCTCAAACATCACATCTCTCCTCCCAAAACTCCACTAACATAACCCAGACATGCAAAGCTGGCTCTGCATGTGGGTTGGGGCTGCAGTTGCTGTGGAGAGAGCAAACCATCAGCCCTTCCCTGTTCCCTGGCTGTGCCTGGCATTGCTTTGTAAACCTGTACCAGCTGAGGTTTGTCCTTTTCTCTTCAGAGCCTTTCCTGTGGTTTCTGTGATGGACAGAGATATCTCAGCCCTGAAAATGAAGGCAAGAGTACTTCCAAGAGTATGGGGAAGAGCTCTCTTCCACCTCCAGCTTTTTGCTGCTGGTTCTATCAAAGCTGTTTCCAGGGCCATTTGGACAAAAAATATTTCAGCTTCCAAAAGATGAGAAATTACAGGTAACATTTAGTACTTGAAATGATTACCATTACTGCCATTTAACATTTACCATATTGTCCTGGTTTTTGATGGAGTAGTAGTTAATTTTCTTCATAGTAGCTGGCATAGTGCTGTGTTTGGCATTTAGGGCGAGAATAATGTCAGTAACACACTGATGTTTTAGTTGTTGCTGAGCAGTGCTTATACTAAGTCAAAGATTTTTCAGCTTCTCATACTGCCCTGCCAGAGAGTAGGCTGGGGTGTGCAAGAAGATGGGAGGGGATGCTGCTGGGACAACTGCCCCAACTGGCCATAGGTATATCCCATATCATACAACATCATGCTGAACCAAAAAGCTGGGGGGAGATGGCAAGAGGACTGGCTGGGCAGCAGTGAGTTGGTGGTGAGCAATCGTCCATCACTTTCACGGTATATCCTTTTATCATTATATTGCTTTCCCTACCTTTTCTGTTTCTTTAAGCAGCCTTTATCTGAGCCCACAAGTTTTTCCTTTTATTTTGATTCTCTTCCTCACCCTACTGTGCTGGCAGTAAATGAACAGCTGTATGGTGTTTAGCTGTCTGTTGGGTTAAACAAGTTTTGTTTATTAAGCAGGCCTACATATACAGAAGATACTAATGCAGCAATGAAATTTACTGTCTCCTTCTACTGCCTTGGAAGCACAAATAGTTGTCAATCCTGCGACAGGAAACGGCATGTTCTCTCTTCCAAGTGTATTTCCTTCAGGACCCTGGACTCTACTGTTACATGGTGACATTTCTCAGCATTGTGCCATGGTCTCTTGCCAGGTATCTTTTCTTTTCTTGGAGTATTAGCAGCAAAAAAAAAAATCCAGTGTGTGACCCATCTTCAAGTACAGCCCTCTTTCTGCCTTTATCTTGCTTTTCTCCTCTGGTCTTTGGATGGGGAGCCAAAAGGTCTTAAGTGAATAAAAGGTAAGAAAGTTAAAAATGAAGAAGGTCAGGTGAGGAAAAAATTTAAGATGCCAGGGGTGTGTGGATATAGCAGCAGAATATATGGAAGTGCAGTTTTCATCTGTTTATCTCAACAGGAAGCAGATGGGTAAGTTAAGGCAAATCTAACATTCCTGTTTTCTTGGAAAGGTGATAGGGAGGGAAAGGATAGAGCTATTTTCTTCTGGGAGGAGGAGCTGCTCTTGCTTTGGGACACTTGAGAAGCTATCTCCACTGCCCTCCTTTGGTGCATGTACTGGGTGATATCCAGAGATGTCCCTTGTGCCCTAGACAGCCCTATGCAGGGAGCTGAGTACAGCAGCAGCCTTGCAGCATAAACATTTTCAGGGTTTAGTTCTTTCAAATCACCCCAGAAATCTGAGGTGCCTTCTCTTCTTTGTAGGTCACAGTCTGTGTTTTTGTGGCACCACCATAAATCCCTTCTCTGTATCCCCCTGCAGGCAGATGGATGGGCAGCAGCACTGTGAAAGCTGCTGAAGGGACCATGCTAAGCTGCTCCTAGGCTGTCCCACCATGCTTCTGGTCTGTGACATGGCTTTGCTTGGTGCCCCGCTTGGGCTGCTCACAGTGTGGAAAGGCACTTAACAAGCTCTTTTGTGGTATTGAGTTTTCCTTGCAAAGCCCCTGCTCCAGGGATGTGTTCCTGGGAGGGCCCTGTGCTGTACACCCAGCAGTGGTGGCATTGGCCCTCCTTTTGTCCTCCCTGAGCCATCTCATTGTGCTGGTTTTGGCCCTCCTCTTGTCCTTCCCGGGCCATCTCACTGTGCTGGTTTTGGCCAAGATAGGTGATTTTCTTCACAGGATCTGGCATAGATCTGTGTTTTGGGTTTGTGCTGGAAACAGTGCTGATAACACAGCAATGTTTTCATTATTGCCGAGCAGTGTTTGCACAAAGTCAAGGCCTATTCAGCCTCTGCCCCATCCCACCAGAGAGGGGGTGGGGGTGTGTGAGGAGCTGGGAGAAGATACAGGACCTCAACACACTAAAGGGATATTCCAGACTGTACGGCATCATATAAAGCTGGGGAGGAAGGAGAAAGGGGAGGATGTTTGGAGTGGTGGCATTTTCCTTCCCAAGTCACTGTTCTGTGTGATGCAGCCCTGCTTTCCTGAGGATGGCTGAACACCTGCCTACCCATGGGAAGCAGTGAATGAATCCCTTGTTTTGCTTTGCTCACATGCATGGCTTTTGCTTCCCCTATTATACGGTCTTCATCTCGGCCCATGAATTTCTCAGTTTTACTCTTCCCGTTCCCTCCCGTGTTCCACTGTCTGGGAGTGGGCAAGTGGCTGTGTGGGGCTGAGATGCCACTTGGGGCTAATCCTCACCACACACCCAAAGCAGCTGATCCCAGTGGCTGAGGGTGCTGTGTGGCAGCTGCCCTGGCAGCCACCATGGGTGCCCTGGGGCCAGGTGCCTTCCAGGGCTGCAGAAGCATGCTGAGAGCCCCAGCTAACTAACAAAATTCACAACAAAACAAAAATACGTCACAGTTCGGTGCTGTGAATTTTCTCCAGGTGAATCAAGAAAAGGCTTTTTTTCCCAAAATGTGAAAATCCAAGGCACAGAAAGATGACCTGGTGAAGTCTGTCCTGTGAGCACTCCCTCTCTCCTGGTGCAAGAGGGATTTCCCTGTGCTCCTGCACCCTCTGTAAAGCAAAACCACCTTCTGGCTGCAGCTGGGGATGACTTTCCTTTAGCTGGTGGCACCTTATGTTCCATCTCTGTATGCTGAGATGTCCCACAGTGAATGTACCAGTTACCTCTGGCAGGTTTGGGCTTGAACAGATCCCAGCCCATCCTCCAAGTGGGGTAATTTATCCAGCAGAGCTCTGGGGAAGACCTGTGTTCCCTGCAGATGCCAGTGAAAAAGTGGTGAGTTTCTCCCTTGTGCATGTGCGTGCTCGGTTAAGTAAGATAATGGCTGCAAGCAACAGCAACTGTACAGCTCAATTTCCACATGTGCATCTGGAGTGCACACCAGCATTGTGCAGAATAGCAGGGAAATTTATACCTAGGAAAGATAACTGGGGAGAGAGTATCGCTGTAAGCCATGGCACTTCTCCTCAATACTTGTATTCAGGGGTGGAACAAGCCTGAGTTCACTTGCAGCAATGAAATGCCCCATTAATCACGTATGCCTTTGAAAGGGATATGTCAGGCTTGGCTTATACGCCTACATTGGTACCTGATCCCATCTAGACAATGCCAGACAAGCGCTTGACAAAGCAGCTCTAGTTAGTAACTTGACTTATTTGTTAGTTTGCTAGTTAGATATAAATCAAAGTGTCGTAATAAGCCAATGATGTAGCAACAGCTGCAATCTAATTTAGAGAGAAACGGCCTCATTTTAGTTTCCCTGACATGAACACAAAAGACAGTATCAATACTGAAGCTGGCAGAGACACAGCTGTATAAAAGAAGTGAAAGGTCCAAATAAGAGGGCAAATAAATATATTATAAACCCAATAAAAGAAAACTTAAAATAAGATTGGTCTTTAACAGTTTTAATTTGTCTGCAAAAGAATTCTGACTACAAGGAATAAATACATCTTGGAGCCATGCTGTAACATTTAAAAATAATTTTATCAGTATAGCAAACAAATAGCTTTGGCTAAATCTTAAGTACTTTGGTGTGCATAGGAAAGACTTGCCTCAGCTATGACCCTGATTGATTGTCCTTCCAATGTAATAATTTCTGTGGTAGACTGGCCTCCCAAATTTTGCTGTAGAAGCCTATTAACAAGCTGACCTTTGAGGCAATTGCAAAAAATACTCTTAGTGGCAGCAGAGAATGCTCTTAGGAAGGGCTGTATTTCTGGCTGGCAATGTAATTGTTCAGCTCCATTGATTTCAATTTATCTATATCTCTTGATTTTGGCTGGAGACCAGATCTGTGGTATCTATTTTGGGAAATGAATTTAAAAACAACAACAATAAATACTTCCAGATGCAGCATTGAATCAGCATATCATATTCAGTGCTGCTTGAAACTATTGAGTCAGTTGGTGCAGAGAGATTTTTAAGAAGATATTTTAATGACTGACTAAGAAATTTATAGACAGGCTTGCTTTATCTCTTACTTCATGAAATATAGGTCACAGAAGTATCCTTGCAGGTAGAGCAATTAGTGGCAAGTCCAAGCAGAGGAGAGCAGAATATGCATCACTCTGCAATTAGCTAAATGTATTATGAGCTTAGTTGGGGTTTTCTGCCTTTTGGGATTTCAGACATTGATATGAGCAAGATGGTGAGCTTGAAAAATCAGTGGTCTGAGCCTGTGAAGCAAAATCTAGCACTCTTACCTGTAAGAAAAGTGGAAAGCAGAGGTCTGCCATGTTCCTCTGTAAAGTGAATGAATCCTCCAGCTATTTGCGCTTGTCCTGCCTGAACAGAAAATGTAGTCCAGTGAAAACACACCACTGAGGCAGATTCTGATCCCACAGTCTTCCCTTATTAAATATGAAATAAGTAGTATTTTAACCAACTTCATAAGGATTGCTGGGGTACACGAGAGCTGAAAATGTGACGCCAACAATCCAAGTTTTAGGCAGCCTATCAAAGTTTTTCCAGCCTGACTGGAAGAGCCCTGTCAGTCCTCAGTTAAGATTTCACCATTAGAATTCAATGCATATCCTTGAACTTGCGATATATTTTGGTGGTTTACAAACCCTGGTGCATGGAGTGCTTTCTTCAGTGTGGGGCACTCAGATGCTACCACCCCAGGGATTCTGAGCTCTAAGTGCTCTTCGAAGAGACTTCAGATATTTTTACTCATGCCCTCGCATGATTTTGCCAGATACAGCTCTGCTGCAATTGTCACAAAAACATTTTATCACCATAAATATCAGAGAATTACAGGTACATGTATATAGCAGATGATATTTCCCTGGTGAGGTGTGATCTACTATCTCTATGTCCCTCTGTTTTATGGAGGAGGGCTCTATTAAATGAATATAAATCAGGGGGGTGTGTTATGAGAACGCCAGGACAGGGTTTTACCTTGTGACTTTGTTCTTCATGCTGCAGCACAGAGCACAAAGTGTTGAAACACTGAAACAAAAACTCCGAGGACTGGCATGGATACCAATCCACCATGGAACGGTGCTTATGGATTGATAACAACTAGTAATTCCTAACTGCTAGTAATACCTTAACTAGTAATACCTTAACTGCTTTTCATAATTACTCTATTGTGTGACAGTGCTGACACTGGTAAGCAAAGCTGTGGGGCAGATCACTTAGCAAAATCAGTAGAAATCCAATGTACAGATTATTGCTCAACAATGGTTTTATTCCAAATACAAGTGCGGAGATTATGCTCCATGGTAAATCATGATGTTTAGAAAATTCCAAGAGTGATCCAAATACCATAATTTTGCTGGTAAATACACATCATAAGTTGTTACAAACCTATTGTGTGGTTGGAAGAAAACCAGTTTTCTTCTGTCAGGAGCATTTGTTTGATTCTTATTTAAATTTTCTATATATTGCCATTAGAGTCAGTGTTGGCTGATGTTGCTAAAATCCAGACAGCCCTTTTACTGGCATGAGGTTGCTGTGATTCAGAACCTGACAGATCAACAGAGGAAATGTGATCTTCTTCTATTTTTTTTATTATGCACATGGTAAGCACACTGTAGCTAGTAGAATATTTTCTGTCATATCCAGTAGTCTTTCTTTTCTTTTATTGAAAATCATAAGCAAGATTACTACTAAAGAAAGAAGACTTTTGGTCTTGGAATCCCATCAATTTGATTGATAACCAGGGCCAATCATGCCAGGGGAATAAAGGGTAGGACAGCTAAGCTTCCTCAGGAATACCATTGTCCCTGGTATTGGTGTTCCTCCCATGCCAGAAAGAACAAATGGTAATTTACATGAGCATTTCCACCACAGTTGAAGGAGTGAGGCCTCCACTGGAGAGATGCCATATGGAGAAAGCAGTGTTTGCATGTATTTGCCATTGTACTGCTTGACTTTGAGCTCATCTCAGTACACCGTGCCATGGCAAGTTGTGTCCATCCTTACTCACCTGCCCTTATGGGCTCTTAAAATTCCCCTGCAAATGGGGAAGGTCTTAGCTCCTACATCTGCCTTCTGGCACTGAGGATGCTGCTGCTCTGCAAGCCTTTGTCCCCTGTGGTGGGAACCTAGAACACATGACTCCCACTGGTGTGAATGTATCTTGAAGTGTGGAGCCCAATGTTTCAGTTTTAGCTCAGACTTTTAAGTCAGTTTCAGTTTTAACTCAAAGTATTCTAGATCTCTTGGAAACCAAACAATTTGAACAGACCTAACCTAATAGTGAACAAGCCCTGCTTCAGGCTGAGTTATAATTAGGTTGCAGCCATTTGTGCCTTTTTCTCTTTCCAAGAGCAGGTGTAAGCAGTCTTAGGGGAACTTGGTGGGTAAAAAGCAGGCTGGTGACATTTTTGATGTCACTTTAAACTCAGTCTTCATATCTTTTTCTTTCAGGAAATGCCTTGGGAAGGCCATCAAATAAACAACAGTGGGCTGGGCTATACTCAAACAATGAGGTTGAGTAACATTGATAAACCCCATTTTTGATACAGTGAGACAAAATACTCTGACAGAAGTGCTGGACTTCCTGTCACCCAGCAATGGACTTTCCAAAGTTTGTTTCAAAATTTTAGGGCTGTGTAGCTGCCTTGCATCCATTTCTCATGCCCTCTTTTTGGTCAGATGTTTGCAGCAGATGTACATGAGCAAACTGGATTTCTTCAGCTTAGTCTGGGCAGCCAAACTGCCAGAGTGGCAGCAGAAAGGCACTAAGACTGCAGCAGAACCACTTGTTCTCCCATGAATTTGGCTCCTTTGCCATGCAAAGGCCCCTGGGGAAGAGCAGGTTATACTTTCTGTGTAGGTGATTAGATGATGGTTTCTCATATGCAAAAGGAAATTCGTGTCAGGCTGAACAACCTTTCCCAACTCTTCCTAGGGAAGAACAGGGCTCTAGATTTCAGCACCATGGTGCTCACAGGAACGTGCTAGCCCCTCACCTCCCCACCTGCTCAATGGGTGTAACAGAAGGTGGAGTCACAGGTGAGAGTAGGCATATTTTTTCCATTTTCCCAAAATTTGTGCTATTAGAGAGATTGGGATTTCCCTGTTTCTGTTTCTGCTCCCCAGTGTGAGAGCAAGGCTAGAAGAGTCTGTCTGTACATGGATGTGGATCTGCTGGAATCCACACTGTTGAGAGAGCTTCCTACACATTTTCCTGTTCTGATTTTGGAGTATGGGAGGAAGTTTTGTGGGGAAGAGCAGGTTCCATGTGTAAGCCAGGATATTGGGCAGCGCTATGCTCTGAGGGTGGGAGCAAGAGCAGTGCCTGTGAATAGCTGCAGTTTCCAACAGAGCAGGTTTGACTCTGTCCATGCAAACAGACCTTGAAGGACAAAGGGTGTACCCATGAGGACTCCAGCAGCATCAGTGTGGGAAACACACTTGTGTTTGTTTCCCTTTTTCCTGCCTGGAATATGAGCCCCACTGCACTGTGCATAGGAAAAGGTACACAAGCCTGTTTGCAAAAAAAATTCTTGCAATGGCATAAACGCAGTTTTTGGTGGCAAGACCATAGAGAAGGAGGCCTGCTCCTCTCAGGGTTGAGCTGCTGTTGGAGTATTTGAGGCTGAGAAACCCTGGCCAGCCTAGCACATTGCTGTGTAGCAGGCATGACAATGCCATGTAAAAGAAGTTCCCTGAAAGGCTTTCAGAAGTCAGAGCTGCCATACAACAGCCTGGGAGCTTGTTAGCTCCCTTGCTACATCTGCCTTGAGATGAACAAGAGCCCCCATCAATGCCATTTCACCCTTCTGTACCTCAGGCCTGGCACCCACCCCACCTGCTCAGGACAGGCTTCCAGACAGACAGACAGACGGACAAGGATGCACTTGCTCTTCCCCCCACACTTCTTTTTCTCCCCTTTTTCCTCCATGGCTTTTTGCTTTTAAAGGTTGCTGCTGACAAATCTATCTATTTGGGGCAAATTGTCAGTGAGAAACTTCCGCTCGAACTCTTTGGGACAAAACTGCCTCTTTGAAAGGGTAAATCCCGTTGCATGAAGGTCTGAACAATGGCCAAATGTGTTGCTGCTACTGCTGCCGCTGCTGCTGAGGCCGGGGCTGTGACAAAGAGCGGATTAATTGGTGCCGCGGCTGACTGGTTCGAGATGGCTCCACTCAGCCCGCGCCGCGGGGAGCCCCATTGACTGGGCCCCGAGTCCCACTTTTCACAAACTCCAAACAAAAGTCAATTTCTTTTTTATAAGGCGAGGGAAGAAAAAAAAAATCAGTTCATGTTTGAGCTCGGGAAGTTGACTTGTTGGATTATAGGGCGTCATGCTCTCTCTGTCTGTCTCTCCCATGCTTTAAAGTTGCTTCTCCCACTAAGAGAAGAGTGAAGAGGGGAAAATGGAAGCAAAAGGGAGAGGTTCTCATCAGTGTGAGCATGGGAGTGGGCTCTGGACGTAGAAAGATACCAAGGACCCTGAACTATGCTACTGTGATGGGAACCAAGCAGGGGCTCTTCTTTGGGGAGTTTAAACTTCTTCAGCCGCTGATGCTGTTCTGAAAGGTGTCTGCAGGACATTCAGTCCTTAGGCAGATAGTCCTGTCAGGGAATGAAACTGAGACAACGTGGTCAAAGTAGGCATAGCCATGTGGGACTTCATGACCACAGCAGTGTCTCCCGGCTTTTTCCATCAGGGAAGGTTTTCTCATGTGGGAGTGGGCAGCACAAATAGATGTCCTGTGTCCTTCTTGAATAACCTTTGACTTCCTCTGACTCTAAGCAGGTCAAACAAGGAAATGTAGAATGAGGTTCCCAGGAGGTATATTGCATGCACTCAGAAAAACTGCAATATATACAGAAGCAATCAGAGAAAGAGAGAGGAAAAAAGAAAGAAAACTAGGGGACATTAACATCTGTATGCACAAGAAATCTTATGCATACAGATGTTAATAGCCATTACCAAGTTAGCACAGTTTCTGCAGGTGAGGTTATACTGGAGCATTTTGGGGAGTTAATCCCTGTAATTGCTTTGATAATCTTGTGGTATTTAAGGTATCACTTAATCAATATTTAGCTTTTCTTTTAGAAAATAGTGATCCCCAATGAAAGAGAGAGGCTATTATCAGATGTAACTGCTGACCCTCTCCTCCTGGAGGTGGTATAGTATCAGATCTCCAGGTTACCTGCAATTTATTTGCATACATTCTGTCTTTGCAGGGGGATATTTCACACTGGATTCTATTCCTCCTTTTTCTGCAGAGTGGATCCTTTGATCTAACTCTCACTAATTGTTTTGACACACAGGGGAGGGAGTAGGGCATCAACAGTTTAAGTTAATTCCCTTGATTTTTTAAACACTGTTTTCTGCAACTTATTCTTACTCTAATGGAAAACACAGTGTGATTTATCATCCACAGCTTTGCTGTAGACTGTAAGGAGAAAAACAGCTTGAAGTTAGAGTAGAAGAGTACAAGAGTGCAGCATTTTTATCTGAAGTCAATGATAATTCTTGTGTGTTATATCTCTGTGCACTTTGCTCATGAACCTTTGGTAGTATAAGGCCCACATAAGGTGATTACAGGTTACATTCTGTTTATGTTTGAAGTAGAGGCTATCTTTGTAAAGATGGGTACAGCAAGAGCCAAACAGCAGGAACATCTGTTCACATTATCCATATAGCTCTGCAAGTATAGCTTAACTTGAAAAGAGCCTCTGGCTTCACTACTGAGCTGGAGGATTTAGCACCACACCACACACCCCCCTCCCCCGAACCTTTGACTGTGACCTTCACTACGCCACTGCATTTGCTTTTGCCCTCTGGATGTTCTTTGACTTTTGGCTAACCTGACACTGGAAAGACTCAACTATCTTCCCAAGCTGATCCTCTTTTTGTCTGTTTCATATATCTGTATATAGCTCTGAGTTAATTAATCTCTGATTTTATCTGTGAACAGAGAGAAATGGGAATCAACAGATCTGTAGAAAGGTGAAAGGATTAGTTTTATTTCTTTCCCTTTTTCTTTCTCCTTACAAAACTCCATCAAGGAAAATCCAAAGATATGAAAGTGAAATTTCCTTTATTATACATTAAGTCTGGCTCAGAGGTCTATAGGAAGCAAAGAGATCTTGTGCTGGTGTTTTCCCTACTGTTGGGTGTGCCTTTAAAATTTCATGGTTTTCTAAGAGGGGCTTCATTAGTGTGCAGAAGACAATACAAAGAATTATCGTTTTCATTGTGCCCCTATTGTGGCTGCCAGCTACCAAGCTCTTAAACGAAAGGAGGCAATTTTCAGCACAGCAGCTGAGTTGTGGGGAACTCCAAGGGAAGGAACGGTCTGATACGTCAAAGGTGTTGGAAAAATCAAAGGGAAAGGGACTGGAGAAGAGGTGGTTAGAATTGACTAGAAGGACATCATTAGTGATTTTAGAGAGAGCAATTCCTGCAGAGTGAAGTGGCTGGAAACCAGACTGCTGAGTGTCAGAGAGGTGAGTTCAAGAGAATGGGAGTAAACTGGTCATTTGAAAGGATAAGAGGTAAGGAGATGAGAAAGGCATAATGGTATGTAGAGAAGGGTTGTTTTTGCAGAGACTTCAGAGGCTTTTTTGAAAACAGACGAAGAGGGTGATCCATAGAAAGAGTCTGCTGGTGAGTCTGAAGAAAGAAAGTGCTAATGAAAGAATGAGTAGCAATGGGGGAGGTTGAAGGGACCCTAGCAGGGAGTGGGTGAAGAAAGGATTTTTTTCCAAGCATAAATGCAAAGATGCAGAGGATGAACACAAGGGCCTAGAGAAATTCACCAGACCACATGCCTGGATGAAATAAGGCAGGATAGAGGCTGGAAGAGCTAGCAGTGAGTGCATGGGGAAGGGCAATGATGGAAGCTAAGAGAAGAGCTGGGGCTAACTATCACCAGGAGTGACAAAAAGGAGGGAAAAAAAGACAATCAGAGTAGCCAAAAAGTAACTGGACAATGCCCAAGGTGTAAAAGGCAGAAACAGCTATGCAGTGAGGTCGGTGACTCTCTGTTGAGCTAGCAGCTGAAACTGGAGTTCTAAATATGGGTCTTAAGATGCAAAAATCAGCAAGAGAAACCAAATCAGTGACAACGAGGATGAAAAGGAATGGTTACCAGGATCACACTGTAAGGCAGCAGATAAAAGAGCAGGAGAAAGGGACTGGCACCACAGCTGGCAGACATAATGGAGGCCACAGTGAGGCAAGGAGAACTGGGGACACAGCAGTGCCATTATGTACAAGGGATTTTGACATATTAATCCAGTTTGAGGAGTGGCCAAAAGGTTTCCAAAGCCCATGGTCCTGATTCTGTTGGTATAGTTGGGAAGTATAAAGGACGCTCTTAAAATGAAACAATGGCATACGGGGAAGAATCAATGTGTTCTCTTTTGTATTTTTCACCCATATTAACCCCTTGGAACCCTCAGAATTTGTCAGGTATCTGGAATTGGATCTTGGGCAGATGGATCTGTCTTCTGAGCCTGTCATTTTTCCTTCCTATCTAGAGAGTCTAGTGATCAGCAATGGCTCTTGCACCAGGACTGAACAAAGTGCTTTCCTTTCACTCCACATTTTCTCTTCGGTGCCCAAGATCAACATACAGGTGCCTATATCAACCAGGAGGCACTTAAAAAACATTATTTTGGGGAAAAAGCATTTACTTTTCTTCCTGTCTACTATGGGAGAATGCTGAGCAACTCAGTCACCCTTCCTGTGTCTCAGACTGTGAGTCTAGTGCAGCTCATGCCCAAACTTCTGACACTGTACAGGGCCCTGTGGAGAAATAAAAAAAGAGAGTTGTGCTTTCTTCTATCTTTAGAGCTATATAGGTGGTTTTGGGCTTCTAAGAGGAGCAGACCTACTGTATTGAAGCTTTACAAGGGTGATCTGTGCATGGGCACTATGCTTGCTGGCTTCAGTTAGGCAACAAGGTAGAGTTGATCTTTCATACCTTTCTCAAGCCTTCTGCTTCTCAGAGCCCAGGCTGCTTCTGCTAGAGCACCAAGCAGGGAAAGAAACACTATATTTTTCCTGCAAATAAAACATATTTGGTATGAAAACCACCAAGAAGCAGCAAATGGGCAGACTAGCTGTGCTTTTTGTAAGGTCGCGTTTAAGAGTTGAGCTCACCCTAAAGTTGCAGAGGACAAGGACTATCACCTCTCTTTCTGCTGAGTCCATGGGCTTCTCACCCGCAGAAAAGTTCAGAGGACAGAGACAGCCCATTCAGACCTCCTGGGCTGGGAAGCCAGCACATCACACTCTCATGGCTGAGAAGGGGGCAAAGTGGAATTTCTAGTTCAGGCAATAGTACTGGAGTTGGAACATTTACAGTATCTCAGGTCCAGCTCCAGTCTTGCCAAGAGAGTGCATTCAATGAGCTGGGTTGGACCTCACTTGAGTTTGACCTGAAAAGGATCATGTTTCTGTGGTGACAAGACAAATTAAATGTATTTTAGGTGCCCTGGTTTACATTCTCTGTCCATAAATCCTTTTAATGGTTATTTGTATGACGTTGTTATTTCTAGATGGCATCTGAGCATAATTTAATTTAACTGCACACTACCAGGATCTACACTCTCTGGTAAAAATAATTGATTTCCTCTGGAAAATGAACTGCAAGGAGGCATCTTTCACAAACTGTGAAAAATTACTTTAAGGTCAGAGTCAGACAGGTAATTCCACTTCTGGGTACACACAGCCCAGTACATTGTGCCAAGAAGGTAAATAATGAATGTCCTGTCTGCTGTGAAATATTTCTGCTGATCATTCATTTAGCTTGAAATAACAAGTTCTAAATTGTTATGTTCATTACTGAGTGTCCTGGTTTTGGCTGTTAGAGAGTTAATTTTCTTCCTAGTAGCTGTGTTTTGGATTCAGTTTGAGAATAATGTCGATAACACACTGATGTTTTAGTTGTTGCTAAGTAGTGTTTACCCAAAGTCAAGGACTTTTCAGTTTCTCAGGCTCTGCCAAGAGGAGATGCACTAGAAGCCAGGAGGGAGCACAGCCAGGACAGGGGACTTGAACCAGCCAAAGGGATATTCCATGTCATAGAGCGTCATGCTCAGTATACAAACCGGGAGGAATTGTCTGGGAGGGGCTGGTAGTAGTTCCAGGATGGGCTGGGATTCGGTCCACAGGAGTAAACAAGTATATTGTACATCACTTTTCTTGGGTTTATCTTTCCCGCTCTTTTCATTGTCTCCCTTTTCTTTACAATTATTACCATAGTGTTATTATATTTTATTTCATTAAACTGCTCTTACCTCAACCCATGGGGTTTAACTTCTGATTGTGCTTCCCAACCCCACTGGGGGTGGGAGGTGTGTGTGTGTGAAAGCAGCTGTGTGGTTGTCAACTGAGGTTAAACTGTGACACTGAGAAAAAATATCTTACATTTTATTCTACTGAATATTAACTAGGTTTTCCCAATTAATTAGTCATTGGATTACTTAAGATGCAAAGAGCAGTTAAATGAGTATTACAAGAAATTGAAACTATTTTTATCAGAGCCCTCTGTTGTGATTGGTACTGTATAAACAAACAGAGATGATTAATTTTACTTGACTCTAAAATCCAAATTGCAGACTTGCTTATGTTCACCCCCTCTGTGCTGAGAAAAAAAATATGTATTGTGATGCACTTCTCAGATCTATTTTAGATTTTGAATTTTGATGCAATTAATTACTTCATAAAAATACCAATTTAATAGATGCTCTAAAAGTAACTGTCTGCTTCCTGTCAGGTGAAATCTAGACGGGTCTTTGAGGGCCTTTCTGTTTAGGAGGGAAAAAAGGGCAGAAAATGGAAGAATGGAAGAATCATCATCTTCTTACAGATGGGAAACCAAGGTGTAGAGGGACTGAAGGTGGGGCTCATCTGGCCTCAGACAGCTATTTGCCTTGCGAGCTGCAAACGCTCAAGTTTTGTATGTGGATTTTTCATAGCCAGTCCTGGGAAAACTCTCCTGGAGCGCAGTTAATTTTTGCTGTACCAGACATCCAAAACAAGAACTTCTTGGTTGGTAGTTGTATGATGTCTTGCCTTCCATTGACTCTCAAGGCATTCAGTCCCACAAGGCTCAGGTGCAGAAAACATCACATGGATATTAAAGGTCGAGTGAGATGAATCCCCCTGGCTCCATGTCACATGGGAGGTTTGTCTTGGTGTCTGAGAATGAGCCCTGAGAATTTAACAGTGATCCCCTTATCTGAAGACCCCTGGCTTTAGTACCAATGCTCCTTTTGAGAAAGAGCCTGATGCTGGGGGCCCTGGAAGTTTCCTGAAGCTATAAAGGGCAATACATAACCACAGATGTGGGATCACTTGTCTCTCCTCTGAATGATCAGGAAAATCATCGCCTGGCTGGGGTGTTCAGTGGGGGCAAGATAGAGCCCTGGGCCTCCATTAGTCCTCCAGCTGTCCAGAGATGAGACTTCCAGAGGGAGGGAGGGTGAATTGCTTCTTATCTGTATATTGATCCTATACCTGTAACTTGATTGGTTTTCCCCATCAATCAGTCCCACATGATGACAAACATCCTTCAGGACATTGCAGGCAGAAACATACAAGGTGTGTCCAACTGAGGATATTTTTGATAGGTGACATTATTCAAATCTCCTCAGAAATTTAGGTCTTGTTTATCCACAGCCAAGACATTTGTAGGGCAATCAAGGGACCCTTGGGAGGATCATTAATATATTTTGTGCCACTTCTTTGGAGAGTAAAGAGCCATAGATGTCAATGTACTTGCCAATTATTCTACTAGAAAATATGTACATGGTGGCAGAATCAAACCATCAAAATAAGAATTTCAAGAACTCTGACTCTTGGTCAGGCATGTTGCATTTTGCATGACTGCAGCTTTCACACCTGATTAATTCAAGGCCTTTTGGGATTTTTTTAATGCTACTTCACTGACACATAACTTCTCTAAAGAGGGAGAAACTGCATCAAGGTCAAAGTGCCTGTTTTAATTAGTATAACATGGTTCTTCCTCAGTTAATAAAAAAATTTCTCCAAACCTTACTGTTTCAGACTTTTTTCAATGTAAATTTTAGGCTCAGCTCATTCTGTCCAAGAATATGGGTTGCATAGTCAGATATTTGTGTAGGGATGTATGTTTATATCGGGGAACAATTATTACTCTCTTCTATTCCTGTCTGTTGTCCTCTGCTGAGTAGAAAAAACTCGGAACAATTAATTTCATGTCTCTTCTGTAAGCCAAAGCAGCGCTCTAAATCTTTACTTTCAAGAAGCAATTAACTTCAGGTTTATTAGTCAAGTTATGCTATGAAGTTTCAATCTTTCATTGTACACTGTGAATTTTAATTACAATTTATTAAAATAATTTAATTGACTTCAGTCAATGGGCGTGAATGAGGGCAGAATTTCCCTGAGAAAGCTGTAGACAGAAGAAAAGGCCACCCATCCTAAATGCCTTCTGCCTGCCCTTTTTTGGGTTGCATCAGACTGTTTGAAGGAGGGCTGCATTTATCATCTTTGAGGCCTCCAGCTCAATGGTCAATTCATATTAGATTCCACAAAAGGCAGTGAACCAAATTCATCTCTGATACAATTCCATTGACTTCAATGGTCTTACCACAGGGATTAATCTGGCCTAATATCATAGTGTTAGAATGTCTGTGTGTGTGTGTGTGTACTATTAGCCCAGGCTCTTTGCTGGAGATCATGCCGTGTAAAAGCTGGTGGCTGTTGCAGTTGCAATTTGCTCAAGAAATCCAATTCCTTTTGTTGACCCACTAAAGTTCTCATTCCAAAAAAAAAAAAAAAAAAAAAAAAAAAGACAACCAAAAAACCCCTCCAAAAAAAACCCCCTCCAAATATCTAATCAATTTGGAACTGCAGCTGAATTTAGATGTATATTTGCTAATTTGGTGTATTATGCATGCAAATATTGGTATAAAAGGTGTTTCAATTATTTTCTAAGGCAGGGACCTATGCATTCTGAACAGTCACAAAGAGTTTAAATGGAGTTATTTTTCCCTGCCTATAATCGTTCTCCCTTTTAAGTACCCAGGCAGAAAAAGTAAGTTTACTGCTTCGAGCACAATGGCTCTCTTCACTTTTAGGTTTGGGAGACCTGGGTGACCTACGAAAGTTAATTAGAAGGTTAACAAAGACTAAGGCAGAGTAGAATACAGCGCCTCTCCTCCAGCCAAAGATGTCATCCATTAATTAGGGAAATCGTTAAGGTGGCCTTCATTGAATCCATAGAAAATTGTCAGTTTGCCGTCGACAGTTTTGATCAGATTTTCCTCTCCCCAGTAACACTACCCTTAATCGTAGGAGCCGCGGAGGGTTCGGGATGGGCCGGGAGGGGTGCGGGGGAAAGTGTGCGCACATAGGGGGAGTGTGTGTTTCAGCGACATTACAGTTAAACAGCCGCCAATTGTGACGGCTTTGATTCTCAGGCTTACATGGCATACTTATTCCATGATGTAATCTTTATTGAACCTGGAAGCTTGGGGGTGGGGGGCAGGGGGCAAGTGAAACTCGCCGCTGCTGCTGCCGCCGCTGCCTCTCAGCCGCAGGAAGCCCTGGGAGTTAATATTGCAGTCATCATAGGCAGAGCTCACTGCTTTTGCATGGTAATACGCTATCTGACTCCCCTCTCCTCCCCACTGAAGAGTGTCTGCTCCCAGCGATGAGAGCAAACAGCCATCTGCACAACAGACCCTTCACTTCTCCAAGAATACGTTCGCTTTAAAGTTGAAGGGCCTTTTTTGTAGATCTTGGGGGTTTTTTTATACTCTCTTTTGCAACTACAGTACCAAACTGGTGTTGCTATGGAGAATTTCAAGTGAAATGTTGGACAGTCCTGGAATTTTAACGTGTATATTTTTTAACCTGCTGGGAGAACCGGCTAGCTGGAGTTTTTACTGGTTTAGTTGTGACAACTTTCCCTACACGCTGAAGGAAGCTGTGTCAAGGACAGGGGCTACAGCGAGTCCAGCCTGTTCAGTGTTGAGACCAAGAAAGTGACCTAGCATTGAAGAAGTGTTTTGTTTGGATGTGGGAAGCCATCACTTTCCAGGGGAGGAAGGCAAAGATGAGGGCTACTGCAATCTGTGATGTTTACATTTAAACAATGCTGTCCTAGCTCTAATGTGCTGGAAACTATTGCCTGGAGCCATTGGTTTGAGGGTTTTAAACATGAGGAACCAAGACCTGTTTGAATATCTAGAGGTCTATATCCTATGCAGCATGTGGCACATGATGTCTCAGAAAGATTTAAAAAAATAAAACAATTGGATGAATAATACTTTAACTGACTGGTTTTCAGGATAAATTAGGCGCAATTCCAGGCCATTAAAGACCAACATGCTATTAAAAATATCTTGCACTTATTCTTGCACTTCAAATTCTGGTAAAAATCTTCATGTTAGCATGAATTTATCTATCAAAAAGAATTTGTGTGTAAAATGTCAAGAAAAAGCAAGTTTTTATATTTGTGGGGCACACATCTGCCTCATTGCCTATAAATTTCTATACAATGTATTATTTATACATATATAGAATGTATGTATATTGAAATTCAAGCTCTTTTATAAAATAATTTAAGTTTGTGTTTTAGAATGCAGAAGATGTCATAAGTATCAGCACAGAAACAGTAGCAAAGAAATGCTGAGTTGCTCCTGGTATGCTTTATGCGACCCTCAGCTTTTCTGCATCCTTCCTGTGCCTAAAGGGAGTGTCCTGGTTTAAGCTGGGCAGAGTTAGTTTTCCTCCTGGTATCTTGTACAGCATTGTGGTTTGGATTCAGCCTGAGAGCAATGTTGGTGTCACCCTGATGTTTTAGTTGTTGTTAAGTAGTGATTACCCAAAATCAAGGACTTTCCAGTTTCTCATGCTCTGCCAGCAAGGAGCACAGAAGAAGCCAGGAGGGAGCATAGCCAGGACAGCTGACCCAAACTAGCCAAAGGGATATTCCATGCCATAAAACATCATGCTCAGTATATAAGCTGGAGGAATAGTCTGGGAGGGGCTGATTGTGCTGGGACGGGCAGGGCACTGGTCAGTGCATGGTGAGCATTTGTGTTGAGTATAACGTGCCTCTCTTGGGGTTTATCTCTCCCTTTTTGTTGTCTTCCTTTTCATTACTACTACTGTTTTAATTATTGCTATTTTATTTTTTATTTTAATTATTATTATTTTATTTTCAATAGTAAACTGTTCTTATCTCAACTGATGGGTTTTATCTTTCTTTCCTATTCTCCTCCCCACACCACTGGGGTGAGTGTGTCTGTGAATGAGTGGCTTCCTGGTACTGGTTGCCAGCTGGAGTTAACCATGTCATGGAGATGGAACAAGGTATATTCCATGAGCAAGGCTTCCTCCATGTGTTGAAGGGCTCCCAGAGAGTTGTGATTTGAATTGGAGAGGCACTGTGTTCCCACAGCTCTGTTTTGGACATTTTTCTGGTTTAGGCTGAGAGACAAACTAACTCACCCATTGTGTAACCACTGAGATCCCCAGATAAAGTGCTGTAAGAGGGACACACACTATTATTCTTTTATTACGGAGCAGCAGAGGCTGTACAAGAGTTACTTTGGATTTTTATATGTTTTCCTACTTCCTTTTGTCTTCTAGTAGCAGTCCTGTGGCTTTGAGAGCTTGGGACTCCGACTAGAGACAGGTTCCTAAATTTAAGGTGGCATCCCTGTGAGGCTTTGGAAATCATTCCAGGTAGGGCAACACAGGGTCTCTGTTGCTTAGACATATTTTCATGCCACTACCTATTCCATACGGAGAGCTCATGTCACTGTTAACTTCGGCACCCCTGCAATGAATTTTCTGGCACTATGGAACAGCATTTGTACAAAACCCCTGGTAATCAGTGCATTACTAGTGAAGGTGCATGAGCAGGATCAAATCTCAAGTGTGGGAGAAGCTTATTGTACCTACAGCTATAGGAAACATACCAAGCAAGAGGTTATGATGACTTAGAGATAAATTTTTCTCAGCTGATGGTCCTGGAGTTGCAGACCAAATTTGTACACTTGTGTATGGAATTTTACTGCATTTTTCGTGTGTTTTTTTTTTTCCCTTGGCAGCTGTGACTGGGAGCAAAGCAAACAAAAGTCACAGCAAACACAATTTTACAGTGATTTTAGTCAATACAGCTTTGAGAAGCCTGGTAAAAGGTGCATACTAATACTGCCTTTTAACTATATTCTATATAGCAACACTTAAAAGTGACAGAGAAGTCACTGGCTTTGAGGTTTTTTTAACTCAAATTTCTTAAAATGGCACAGGAAGGAACCAGTTACAGGAGACAAGTCAACAGAAGGCCAGTCAAAACTGATGGAATGTCTCTAGAGCTTGTTTTTGGCTGCTTGTGCAGTTTCACCCCTGCCATCTTTAAAAGCATCATGGAAGGTATTTCAGGGAATGTCTGAGTATCTAGAAGGCAGATAATTCCACTTAACTATAGTCATCTGCTCCTGTTTTCATGGCCTGAGTGTCTTTTTCTATTCACACTGGGCAGGGGATCACTTGTAAATCTCATTATTTTGACCTGTATCTGCCTCCCATGTCAGGATAAGATGAACTGAACCCTGAACATGCCTACTCTCCTCCTTGGAGTATAAAAAGGATCTGGAGAACAGCTTCATCTGAGTTAGGCTCGTTCTTGAAACTAAGTGCTTCATCTAAAGCAGAAGCATTTTCTTGTCAAGGGACTCCTGAATATAACAACTTGTGGGAGGAATGAAGGACCACGGCAGAGCTATGAGGTGGAAAAGGACATGGCTAGAGAAGAGAAGACAGTTGGCCGTGCTGGGGCTATGCTGGAAGGGAATTTCACTTCTGGAATATCTAAAGATGATTTATATTTTTAATAAATAGATGGATGGATGCAAAATAGAGCAGCATCAGCTATAAAGAGTAGGACAGGACTATTCAGGAACAGATGAATAAATAAATTCTTTATTTATAATTATTTATAATTCTTTATATATTTATGAATCCTTTATAAATAAAATGGAGATGGTTTGTAATTGTGTAAAATTCTTTTAAAGGTGCATCGGAAGCATCTCTGCTTGAAGCCAGAAGTTCATTACTTAGAAATGCAAAAAGGGAAAAAAAAGTACCTCCTTCTCTTACTCACCACACTCTGACCATGAGACTCCCAAGTTATAGGGTTGCCAAGTAGGCAAATGCAATTCCAGTTTATATCAAATGAGCTGTTTCCAGTAGAGAAAGGAAAACAGGAATGCTGTGCTCTGCCATGCACTGAAACTTCCTGTGGAATTCTGTGAACAAAACCTGCAGAAATGGAGGCTATCACAAGTGACTAAAATAAGGTCTAAAGACCCAAGAAAAGAGCATGAGACCTTGCAGAAGGGATTAAAGCAACATCTGAAGGCTTAGCTGAAAGGCTAAGGAGATGGCCTGAGACTGGAGGTAAAATTTTTTAGGGGCAGCAGAAGCTGGAACAAGTTCAAAATAAATGAATAAGGAACCAGTAACCAGATGGCTGAGAACCAGCAGCTTTTCCGGGGACAGAGGAGGCCAAGGAATCTTTGGCAAGCTTGGAGGTTACTAACTGAGCGGGACAGCAGCGAGGATTTAAAAAGCTAAAAATACCAACAGCACAAGGAAATCAAAAAGCTGCAAAAGTCAGAAACCTGATGTGGAATTAAGTTTGTCAGAGGACTTCTGCTGCCTAGCTTTGTAACACTGCCACAACTGCAGAAACCAGAAAGAAAGAAGTCAAACTGTACTAATACATAAGAAACTGGCTAAAAAATTGGAGTGAATGATCTGAGAAGGCATGCCCAGAACCCTGTGTCAGAGAAGATGGACAGCAACAGTGTTTCCTAGGAACCAAATAGATCTGAAACATTACCTGCAGAAAAAAGAAAAAATAAAAAAGATTTGTTTCCAAACTGGAGCACACACTCCAAAGCCAGAAACCATCCCGGTAGACTGAGGCTCACTGGGGTCTCAGGGAAGAGAAGGAGAGAATTTACCCAAGCTAGGAAGAACCTGAGGAACCTTCCCTCCTGGCACACCTCCAGCAGAGTCTGCCAAGATGCTTTGGCAATGGACCAGTTTAGAGGGACTCAGCTGGACTTGGCCTGGCCTGCAAAGACCAGCAAAAGGAGGCCAGAGCCATTCTGAAAGGTGCTGGAATTTGTCACAGGGCTCAGCTGCAGCTGTGTGCTGAAAGGGGACATTGCTGCAGGGCAGAGAGAGAGGAGCTCAGCGCTGCAGACACCAGGAGTACGGGCAAGAGTCTGAACACAGGATGGGAATCCTCCTTGTGGCACTTCTGAGTGATTAGAAGGAAGGATAAAGTTGGTTTGTGCTAAGGGGGAAAAGTTTGCTAAGTCCTGGTAACTGCTCATTTAAGGGGAGCAGGTACAGAAATAGCACAATAACTACAGCCTGCAGTGTGGCCAAAATGGAGCAACTGGGGGTACCCAGTGAAAGCCCTTGTCCAGCTTTGAAGGGGATAAGGGCCAGCTTATTGACCTGAAAGTACAAGGAAGTAGAAGGGTCAGAGCTGGTAAAAGAAAGCTGAGGAGGATCCAAGATGCACCTTGAGATCTGGGACACCCTGGCAGTGAATGCTGCTGTGCATCAGGGCTGGTGCCTGCCTAGGCAGGTTGCTTTGAAACAGAAGTGCAGGTTTGAAGCTAATGCTGTGATGATCCTCACTTGCTGCAGGCTGGCTCTGCCACAGAGCCCCCGAAGTGCTCACAAGCTCATCTCCTGTCAGAGAACGCCCCTTGGGCAGCAACACTTGCATGGTGGGCTGCTTGGGCCAGAGAGAAGCTGGCCAAATGTTATATGAAGGAAACTCCCTCAGGCTGCAGGCAGTGCAGATTTGGAGGCCAATAATTGTTGCAGTCCTCTGTTGAGCCAAAATTCTTGCTAACACCAGCAGAGCCAGACCATATGGTGATTGCGCAGTTGTGAGTTATGGGCAGCAAACAGAGGGAGTGGGAGTGCTGGGTCAGATGTCTTTTTAATGACTCTAGTTAATGAAAAAAACTGTGAAGCTCTGCCTCTGGTAAGGGATCAAGGATAGCTCCTCTGAGTCCTGAAGTCACTTGTTCTACTTCATAATGAAGACTCAAGGCTCATCTTTAGAGGCAATGACCCATTAAACTGCCCCACACTGTCTGGGGAGAAGGCATTGTACAGACCACTGAAGACCTAAAGGTGCCTTCAGCAGTGACTTGGACGCCATCCACAGGTCTGGTGAGGGGAGGTGGTACTGTGTGCCCTGGGACAACCTGGACCGTGCTGAAAGGCTCCACTGTAGATGCAGCCACTGCTGTGAGAGAGTAACACCTTGGGTATTGCAGTCTGCTTTCCATACTTAGTTTTAAGAAGAGTTGGCAAGTGGCAGTGGAAGCAAAGAGCAGGGTGAAGGGCAGGAGACAGCATTTCTACTGCGTCAGTAAGCAGCACTTGAAAGTGCCGGCTTCTGGCTGACACTGAGGGATCTTGGAAGCAGTCACTGCAAAATAGGTCCCTCTCAGCCTGTCTGCTCTGCTGAGATGGCTCAGGGCACACTCAGAGACTGCTGGTAAGAAAGGCTGCATTTACAACTAGCCTGGGATCAGATCAAGGCTACCACTGAACTTGAGCTTCCTGAAATGAGAGTTGCTCTGAAAAGGGGCTCCTTCTCATGGACACACAACCTGGCAAGAGAGAGTTTTCTCTAGCAAAAGGAAAAATATGGCTGTGCACAGGACTGGACAATTTCCCAGGCAGTCACAGATGTGCAGAGTTTTGTGGGGCTCTGAATTTACTACGAAGACCTTATTTGTGGGTTTGCCAATATTGCCGACTCACTTTATAAAGTGGGTAAGAAAACACCAACTGCAGTGGCATGAGAGATTTAACCACTTCAGAATTAGGGTTTCCTTTTTCTAGGCAGATCCAATTTTAAAACCCCAGAGGGTGTCTGTAGCCCCTCTGGACCCAGATGCAGGCCTCTGCAGATGGGAAGCTGCTCTGAAAAAAGAATATATAGGTTATATCAACGTGAAAATTGTTGTATTTAATTTATAAAGTTAAAGATCTAATATCAAGGATGGTCTAAGTAATCAAGAGCCTTAATAAAGAGGAGTTCAGAGGGGCAGGTTGCCAGCAAGTGGGAGAAGTAGTAGCATATACAGTCAAACCCACTCCCTGGAATAAGTAAGGTGTACAGACAACTTGCCCCAGCTGCCTGCTGGAAGTCAGTTTCAAATGTTTCCCTGTGCCAGATTGCTCAAGAAGGACACTCTAGAAGAGAAGACAGCCTCTTGACTTCTGCAACATGGTTCAAAGTTTTCCAGTGTGTGTCCTGAAAACTACTCTAGGATCAGATATGTTGGAGAAATGTAGATACATCCCAAAGATTCTGCTTTGGATGTAGCGTGTTAAGGAACTAGCAAATTTATTGGCAAATACTGTCATCCCTGAGTACTGGGAGAATTGTCACTGTCAAAACTGTCATTGTCTCACTAAAGAGGAAAGTATATAAAAGGCAGGAAAACTTATCCAGAAATAGTTCTGGTACAAGCCAAAGATCCTAAATACCTCACAGCTCAGTCCTGAGTTAGACATTAATTTTGAAGCTGCCAGACATTTGGAGAATGCAAAAAATTTTGGAGAAACTATTAGAGGATTTGTGATCAGTTAAAACACCAGTAAAAGCATAAGAAATTGGGCAAGAAATTAACTCCTTCCAACAATTAGGCTGTTGGGATGGAATAGACATACAGAGTAAGGAAGAAGCTGGCTGACAATTTATTAGAGAAGGGATGCAGAAAGAGAGCCCATGAGTGTTTCAGTCTCCTGAACTCCTCCTGCGAACAGGGACATCCCCAATGAGGAAGACAATCTGTTACATGTTGTACGTGGCACGTAGTGTACAGCTGAGGACTGTAGGTCACATCATCAGCTGGAAGAGAGAAGCACAGCTTCATTCACTTTCATGGAGCAGCATCCACTCCCCCCCAGCTGCAGATTCACCTCCTCTGTGCTCTTCTGCTCCATCAAGGCAGCAGTTTTTTCCAGCAACTTTGTTTTCTGGGTGTTGCTTTTTGCTGTGAGCACTGGGAGAAGACTAAGTGTGTCCTCCAAGGGTGGACCTTGGAAATAGTTGAAAAGATAACTCCTCACATGGCCACCCTTTGCCAGCTTCTCCTGCACCTGAGGTGAACCCAGCATATTTGCTTGGGGTAGTTCTCTTACTCTGCTTCAGAGAGGGATCTGTCCTCATGACTCCTGCCAGCCCTGCAGTGTGTGTAAGACCTTCATATCAGAAGATTTTGTTTGCTTTTCCAGCGAGTGAAAAAAAAAGCAGAGATGGATCCTCAAAAGCTACCTTGTTCTTATCAAAGTCCCTGTCTAAACTTCCAGACCACACAGACAAACTACACTTATGAACAGAGGGAATAAAATGTAACCCCACCTGCTGCAGTGGGAATGGATGAGAGGAAAGATTGGGAGGGGACAGGATAAACTGAGAACATGACGTAGGAGACAAAGAAAGGCAGAGACCAGTTTGTCCCCTGCATCCTGTACAGCACCTTGCCCAATAACTGTCTGCTGAGAGACTTTGGAGCTCTCCTATGGCATCTAAAATTATGGAGGGGGTTTTGATAGGCCCAAAGATATGGAACTGTGTCCCTTGAGTTGGGGTGTTTGGGAGGGGCAGAGGCACCCACAGGGAAGGGAACAGAAGCTGGTAGGTACAGGCTGAGGCCAGATGGCAGGTAGGAAGGCAATGAGGTTATGTCACGTTTGCAGCAGTAAGAGACAATTCTGGGGATGTCAGGGGCCCAGCTCATGTGGAAAGGAGAAATCTCTGCTTGGAAGGAACATCTGCAGGAACATCAAAGTCTCTCCACTTTGAGTCTGTTCAGCAATGTTTTCTGGTCCATCAGGATAGGGGAAGTAGTGCCATTGGGAAATCTTCTCCTTACCTAGTCCTGCAGGACTTAGTACCTCAGCTCTTAGTCCTTGATCTGGAGCTCCTGGAGGTCCTAGGGGAGCCAGGACCCCTCAAATGCACTGGGGAGAGGGGGAGAGGGGAGAGTGTTGCATACCTGGGAGGGCTGTCCTGCTCCAGGGAGACCCAAAGGAGACAGAGGCTTGCCCTGAGAACTTGCTGCTTTTTAATCAACAGATCTTGCTTGAACAGCCCGTGGAACAAATGCCACTTCCTACCGTGCCATATTGATTACAGTGTTGCCACATAGCAGATAAACTGAAATTCTAAACTTCCCGGGTCATGAACTCTGGGCTGTCTCAGGCTGTGCCAGGGCACGCCGGAGCTCAGAGCGCAGCAAACCTCCCCGGAGCAGCGATCACACTCACAGCCCCTGGAGGTGGCTCGCTGCTCCCTCCGCCGGGGCTGTTATCCGGGGAAGCTGAGGAGGATGTGCTCTTTAACTCCGGTGGGCTTGGGAGCAGGTTCATATTCCTTTTGAAATCCTTGCCACATGTGCAAACAAGTTGCACTGGGTGGTGTAATTTGACAACGAAATTAAATGAAGAGGTGACGTGCCAACAGCGTACACAAAACAAGGGAAGCGTTTCCAAATCACAAGCTGCCACGGAGCAACGAGTTTTTACATAATAGCAAAATTAGGGTTTGGATGACTGGTATTCTTCAACAAACTTTTCAGAAATATTTCCTGGAGTAAACCCAAAGAGAGAATCCTCATTTACCCTATTCCTTTCATAAGTAATTGAATTCACTTGTTTAGGGTTTCTGCCTCCTCCACCTTTCATTCAGTGGCAATGTGAATTCTGCTAATCTCTCTACAAAACAGTCAATCTCCTCTAGTCTCACTAACCATCATTCAGCCACCCAGTAATGAAAAATTGCTTTGATCCTCTGTTTGCTTCATCTCCAAAAAATATTTCAATTAAAAAAAAATTTAAATCTTTAATAAACTATTCCACCCAAAGGAATATGTAGGATTTGTTCAGTGGATTTTTTCCCCCCTTGCAAGGGGTTGTTTGAGAAACCCTGAGAGCTAAGAAGATTGCAGAAGTGGCTGAAAGCTTCAGGAATGGGTATACAGCATTAACATGAGTGTCCAATGGTTATGCAAGCCACAGAAAATTACATAGAGGAGAAGAGAGAAAATGCAGGGAGCGGATTAGTAGGCACATTTTCTTTCTGGGTACCATATTTATGAGTAAATGTGGGTTACAGATTTTTTCAGACTGCAGCCGTCCTGCTGCACGCAGCTACCCAGCGCTGTATTCACAACGTATTAACTTGGATAAGCAGGATGGTGCTTTCCACATCTATTCGGGGAGGAGATCTGAAAACCATCTCCCCAGGAGATTACATTACTTGTCAATCATCTCTCCACAAAACAGAAAACTTTCCCCACATTTTGGGATGGGGGGGAAGGGGGCAGCTTACTGCAGCCTGTCCACCTTCCTTGAATGTATACTTTTCTACTGGCTCATTTTCCAGTATGAATTTTCACAGCAATTGGCAAAAATTAAAACCTGTTCAGAAAAAACACACCCACAATCCTTCTTCTTTGTTCTCCTTGGGAAAAGTACAGAATTGCAAAAAGACTGAAAAACATTGCACTTCTGTCTGAGAAGAGATAAATAAAAATTAATGCCCCCCAGTCCTCTTTTTCTCCAGTTCTGTGGAAGCCACAAACACAATCAATTCTTCACTGGTGAAAGTAGGTGTTTTTGTCTCATTCATCTTCCTCCCTTGGAAAAGAGTATAGCCAGCCTCGTACAGCACAAATCTCTGTTGATTTCTGTGATGAATTTACAGGCTGATTTCCTCCTGCCTGCTGTTCTGAGCCATCAGATCATGAGATCTGCTGCTGTAAAATACTCTGTAACACCTGGAAAAAAGTTACCACGCTTTGAAGTCATGTAGCACTCTTCAGGAGAGAATCAGAGGCACACTGTAAACACTTGGAGCCAGATCAAGGGAACACTGCTAGTGAGTCATTTTACTTGAATGAAACACACTTCCATTCCCCACACAAATATGTGTCTATATGTGTGCTTTTATTTTCCTAGACACATTAGTTTTAGTTATTTACCCATTTGTGCTCCAGATAATTACATGCTGCGGATTCAATTGGATGCAGATTTATTCTTCACTTCCTGTCCTAAATTCTCTGCAATTAAACAGCTGCTGTGTGCTTGGTGTAATAAATTTACACAAAATCTGGAATGGTTTGGCATAGCAGAAAGGTTGTTTGGCACTGGCTTAGGACGGCTACATTACGTACAACTGGCAACCCCTGTGCAGGTTATGCTTTCTCTCCCAAATGAGAATTGCCCCACTGCAACCAGAACAGGCCATTTACATGACAGAAATGTTTACAAATTTATAACTGTTTTGCTTGGCTACACAGAATATAATGCCCCAGCCTGAAAAAGAAAATTTCCTTAGATTTCCTGAGCTAAGTCTTTCAAATGACCTAGTTGAAAAGGAACAAGGAGAACAGATTCTCTGGGAAACCTCTATCTGCAGAAATACCTCCACCTAATTTTATCAGGTGGAGCTTTCTCCCCCTACTGTTGGGAAGGATGGGAAATAGAGGAGGAGTCTTTTTTGCCTATTTCTGTGTATGCTACGTATTTTTTAGCATTTTGCACTGTCATTAATCAAACACACAGATAAGATGGTGATCTCATCCTTTGCCAGGGCACTCACTGGCTTTCATCCTGTTCCGATCCACCTCCCTCGGGAGCAGTTCTCACACCTCCACAACAGGCATCTCCCCTTTGATGTGTGCCCATCACCAACACAGCATTCCCAATGGCACTTGTGGCCTCAGATGACTGTG